>NW_026526688.1:53290925-53320925 GCF_024362965.1 Panthera pardus | reverse complement strand
CTTTTTCTTAACCTTATGAACTAAATATAAATTGAAGATTTTGAGGGAAAAAATCTGCATGAAAAGAAACACTAGTCTGTCCAACGAATAAGGAATGATTTTTTTAGGTTTATTTATTTTGAGGGAGAGAGAGAGAGAGCAGGAGAGGGGCAGAAAGAGAGAGAGAGAGAGGAAGAGAGATCCCAAACAGATTCCATGCTGTCAGCGCACAGCCCAATGTGGGGCTTAATCTCACCAATGGTGAGATCATGACCTGAGTGGAAACCAAGAGTCAGATGCTTAACTGACAGCCACCTAGACTGCCTGAGGAATGATTTGTAAAACACAGAAAACAAAACTAGTACATCTCAGATTCTTCTTTTCTTTACATTTTATCAAGATCCTTTTTTTTTTTTTTTAGAAAAATTGTAGAAAGTTAGTGACTACCACAGCAAAAGGCAAGTAGTGGCACCTATTTTCCAGACAGCCTTGCTCTGTGTGGCACCAAAATGCACTCACTGCTCTGCATCTCTGCATACACTTGCCAGAAAAATAGTCATGCAGGTTTTAGGCCACAGTTTGCTTTTCTCCATTTTCTTTAATAATTCAGGATTTTTACAGAAGCTTTTAGGATCCATAGAATATAGTTCAAGTACATGAGCCTGAATGATGTCAGGGGGCGGGGTGGAGGGCAGGTGCGGGGTGGGGGTAGGCAACTATAGTGGAGGGTTGTTAAACAATCTGCAAGAGGCAAGATGACTTGGTCAATTTTGCGCATTAATTATTGATAGATGAACTTGCTCTTTGCATCCATGTTAACCAATGTCTTTGTTTTAAATGTGACCTTGGGTGTTTCAAATGGGTATACTGCTATAATATAAAAGTTGATCCCAGTGATGTCTGTATCATGTGGATTGATGTCAGGAATAATAAACCAAAGTCAAAAAATGAATATCAATCTGGACATAGAAGTTTTTCATTCCCATCGGCAGGTTTCATCAAGCTCCTTCATCAGTTTCCTGCTGATTGCTATCTTAGATCTAGGGATCAATTTATATTTTTTTTTTTATTTTTTAATATATGAAATTTACTGTCAAATTGGTTTCCATACAACACCCAGTGCTCATCCCAAAAGGTGCCCTCCTCAATACCCATCACCCACCCTGCCCTCCCTCCCACCCCCCATCAACCCTCAGTTTGTTCTCAGTTTTTAACAGTCTCTTATGCTTTGGCTCTCTCCCACTCTAACCTCTTTTTTTTTTTTTTTTTCCTTCCCCTCCCCCATGGGTTTCTGTTATGTTTCTCAGGATCCACATAAGAGTGAAACCATATGGTATCTGTCTTTCTCTGTATGGCTTATTTCACTTAGCATCACACTCTCCAGTTCCATCCATGTTGCTACAAAAGGCCATATTTCATTTTTTCTCATTGCCACGTAGTATTCCATTGTGTATATAAACCACAATTTCTTTATCCATTCATCAGTTGATGGACATTTAGGCTCTTTCCATAATTTGGCTATTGTTGAGAGTGCCGCTATAAACATTGGGGTACAGGTGCCCCTATGCATCAGTACTCCTGTATCCCTTGGATAAATTCCTAGCAGTGCTATTGCTGGGTCATAGGGTAGGTCTATTTTTAATTTTCTGAGGAACCTCCACACTGCTTTCCAGAGAGGCTGCACCAATTTGCATTCCCACCAACAGTGCAAGAGGGTTCCCGTTTCTCCACATCCTCTCCAGCATCTATAGTCTCCTGATTTCTTCATTTTGGCCACTCTGACTGGCGTGAGGTGGTATCTGAGTGTGGTTTTGATTTGTATTTCCCTGATAAGGAGCGACGTTGAACATCTTTTCATGTGCCTGTTGGCCATCCGGATGTCTTCTTTAGAGAAGTGTCTATTCATGTTTTCTGCCCATTTCTTCACTGGGTTATTTGTTTTTCGGGTGTGGAGTTTGATGAGCTCTTTATAGATTTTGGATACTAGCCCTTTGTCCGATGTGTCATTTGCAAATATCTTTTCCCATTCCGTTGGTTGCCTTTTAGTTTTGTTGGTTGTTTCCTTTGCTGTGCAGAAGCTTTTTATCTTCATAAGGTCCCAGTAATTCACTTTTGCTTTTAATTCCCTTGCCTTTGGGGATGTGCCGAGTAAGAGATTGCTACGGCTGAGGTCAGAGAGGTCTTTTCCTGCTTTCTCCTCTAAGGTTTTGATGGTTTCCTGTCTCACATTCAGGTCCTTTATCCATTTTGAGTTTATTTTTGTGAATGGTGTGAGAAAGTGGTCTAGTTTCAACCTTCTGCATGTTGCTGTCCAGTTCTCCCAGCACCTCAATTTATATTTTCTTTTGCCCTTCTTATTTAGTCTACATTTTAAACAAGCAAAATTTCAGCCATAGTTTATTTGCTTTGATGAATCCCAGGACCCTATGCTGAAACATAACTTGTAAAACCTAAAGATGGTGGCACAGCAGAACTGTTTTCAATCAGCGGTTTATGCCTATTTTACACCACAGCTTTAGATGTTATCCTACAGCTTCTATTGGTTAAAAGAACAGTAGGATGGAAAAAGTTTTGGAAGTAATGTGTCATGTATGTTTTATGTTTCAAAAGAAATTGGGGCTCAATGGTCTTGACCTTTGAACTGAATTCAAATAAAATTATGCTGCATCGCTTTCAACTACTATGAACAAAGAATTGTTTGTATCTTCAACTACTGTACTTCAAATACAATTGATGATGTTAAACTCCCTCGCTTGTTTTTTTGGTTCCTCATTGTGACCTTTAGTGACGAGGACAACATCTTGATCATAAAGGACTACACAACATAAAGCAGCTAAAGCCTACATGTTTACAAACTACTGCAACTTCTGGGAAGATGGAGTGTATGCACTTTTGTCCATTTTTATTGCTAATTACAGCTAAAAACCCTGGACATTGGATACAATACAACCTTAAGAAGATTCTGAAAGGTAGAGAGAAGGCAGATCAGCTAGGAAAGGAGAGCCTAGCAAAACAGAAAAAGGTTCGATAATAATCACTCTCTCATCCAAAAACACAGAAAAAAGTCATGGCCAGAGAAGACCCAATGAGTATCTAGACTGACACCACCGCCAGGTTGTAACAAAGAGCTCCTAACTCCCCTTTCCCATCTTTACCATCACTCAAGTGTTATTAGATAAGGCCAAGTAAGGAGCTGGTACTTTCATCTCTATTGGGAGGGCAACAAGAATCCCAACTTCAGTGTCAGTAGAGACCATTTGGAGGCCTAGATTTCCACTCCAGCCCAACAGTAACAAAGTGCTTCTCCCTTTTTCTACTGTGGTGTCAGAGGAGGCTTAGTGTAGAGCAAGGACTTTAACTATTGCCCAATGGTAACAAAATCGCAAGCCCCCCAAGATGTAAATTAAGGTCAAGGAGAGTATAGTAAAAAGGCACTGTTATCCCTCCCAGCCAGGGAGGTAGCAGTGGAAGCCTAGTGGTAAGCCAGAACTTCTATCCTCACCCACAAATAATGAGAAACCCCTCCCTTTGGTTGTCAAGGGGAGCCAAGTAGAGAATCTGCACTTCTACTGACATCTGGTAGAATGAGGCAGCACCCTACCCTGGCTCCACCAGAGCGACTTCAAAGAGAGCACACTAAAAAAAGATTTTGGTAAGATCCAGAGACACAGAATATATAAAATATCCACATTTAAATTGAAAATTACTTGTTATACCAAAGCTAGGAGAATCTCACATTGAATGAAAAACATACGGAAGATAGATGTCAGCCCTGAGGGGTCAGATTGTTAGAAATATCTGACGATCAATTTAAAGCAGACATCAAACAACAGAATGGACAGAAGAAAAAAAATTGGTGAACTTGACAATGAAACCATAAAAATTGCTCAATCTAAATAACAGAGATTAAATTAGATTTTTAAAAAATCAACAGAACCTCAAAGATGTATTGGGCTTTAAAAATGATCAAACATTAATGTCATCAGAATCTTAGAAGGAAAGGGGAAAAGATGGTTAAAATGGGGTTAAAAATATATTTCAAGGGCGCCTGGGTGGCTCAGTCAGTTAAGCATCCAACTTCAGCTCAGGTCATGATCTCACGGTTCGTGGGTTTGAGCCCCACATTGGGCTCTGTGCTGACAGCTCAGAGCTTGGAGCCTGCTTTGGATTCTGTGTCTCCCTCTCTCTCTCTCTGCCCCTCCGCCACTTGTGCTCTGTCTCTCTCTCCTCTCTGTCTCAAAAATAAGGAAACATTAAATTATTTATTAATTTATTTATTCATTCATTTATTTTAGGAATTAATGGCAGAAAATTTTCCAAATTCTACAAAGATGAAAACCTACAATTTCAAAAGGTTGAGTGAACCCTTAACAATAAACCCAAAGAAATTCATACCAAGTACAGCATAGTCAAACTTCTGAAACCTAAAAACAAAGAAAAACTATTGAAAACACTGAAAAGAAAAATACCTTGTCGATAAGGGAAGAATAAGTCATATGGCAGCAGTTTCTCATGTAAAACTATTTCAACCAGAAGGAAGTAACAGGATATTTTTAAGTGCTGAAAGAAGAAAACTGGCAACACAGAATTCTATACCTATGAAAATATCACTCAGTGATGAAAAAGAAATCAAAATATTTTCCTGTTCGATGAAGGAAAACCAAGATAATTTGCTCCCAGCACAACTACCTTGAAACAACTGACTAAAGGAATTTCTCTAAACAGAGAAGGAATAATAAGAAGATGGAAAGAAGAAAGAAAACAGAGAAGGAATAATAAGAAGATGGAAAGAAGAAAGAAAGAAAGAAAGAAAGAAAGAAAGAAAGAAAGAAAGAAAGGAAAAAGGCAAAAAGAAAAAGAAAAACTCTAGGAACACCAGGAAGGAATAACATGGTAAAAAAAAATAAATAAATAACATGGTAAGAAAAAGAAAAACTTGGATAAAGTCAATATATTTTCTTTTTCCTCTTCAGTTTTCAAAATTATGTTTGATGATAGAAGAAAACTTATAACACTGTCTGATGCAGTTCTAAATGTGAATACAGGAGATATTTTAGGCAATGAGTTAGAAGTGAGAGAAGGTACCTACCTAGTAAATGAGTTCAACAAGGGTTTAGGATATAGGATCAACATACAAAAAATCAACCATATTTCTATACTAGCAATGAACACACAATCATAGTGAAAATACAATACCATTAGCCATCACTCAAAAAAAAAAAGTAAATAAATTGCATTAAATCTAGCAAAACACGCACAGGGTTTATTTGATGAAAGCTAAAATGCTAAAGAAAGAAATCAATGATGATTTAAGTACTTGAATAGGTACCATGTTCATGGACTGGAAAATACAACATAGTAAAGACATCCATTCTCTCCAAACTGATACACCAGTTTAACAAAATTACTATCAAAATCCTGTCAAGATACTTTGCAGATACAGAAAAAATAATTCTGAGATTTATAAAAAAAAAAAGAAAGAAAGAAAAGAAACTAGAATAGTTAAAACACTTTTGGGAAAAAAAGAATAACATGCAAAGAATCATTTTTTCCCAATTTCAAGATATTGTATAACTATAGCATGGGCCTCTGTGATATTGGTAAGGGGTAGATATACAGATAGATTGTCTACAGAAGTTGGAACTAGATCCACATAAGTTCATCCAGACGATTTTTGAAAAAGTTACAAAGGGAATTGAATGAGGGAAAAAATAGCTTTTTCAACAAATAATACTGGGGCAAGTAGACAGCTGTAAACAAAAACAAAAAAAATCTTGAACTAAGTATAACAATTTATACAAAAAATGAACTCATAGCAGATCACAGGCTTAAATATAAAACTACAAACTGTATAGAGGAAAAAAGAGGAGAAAATCTTCAGGATCTAAGGCTAGGAAAAGAATTCATTAACTTAAATACCAAAAAAAAAAAAAAAAAAAGTCCTTAAAAGGAAAATGTGGTTAATCGGAGTTCAACAAAACTATACAATTTTGCTCTGCAAAAGACTCTGTTAAGAAGATGAAAGGCAAGCTTTAAACTGAAGAAAATATGTGCAAACCACACATCTGACAAAGAACTAGTATCTAGAGAAAAATAAATTCTCAAATAACAGTAAGAATAGAAACAATCCAAGTAGAAACAGGCAAAATTCCCCAAAGATATTTCACTGAAAAGGATGCACAGATAACAACTAAGCATATGCCAAAAGTTCAACATCATTAGTCGTGAAGCAATTGCCTCCGAAGACAACATTGTGATATCACTACACATCGCCAGACTCACTAAAGTAAAAAATAGTGACAACACAAAATGCTGGTGAGGATACCGAGAAACTGGATCATTCATACATTGCTGGTGGGAATATAAAATTTTACAGCCATTCTGGAAAAGTTTCTCAGTTTCTTTCCAAATTGAACATGCATCTACTATACAGGCAGGCAACTGCACTCCTGGGCCTTTACCTCCCCAATTTAAAACTTATGTTCATAAGAAATCTATAGATGAATGTTTATAGCAGCTTTTTATATTAGCCAGAAACCAGAAACAACTCCGATACACTTGAACTGGTGAACGGTTAAACTGTGATATAAACTATGATATATTCGTGAACCATGAATACGACTTAGCAATAAAAAAAAGAAAATAAAAAAGAAGAACTATCGATACACGCAGAAACCTGGATGCCTCTCTAGAGAGTTATGCTGAGTGGAAAAAGCATAAAATCCTGAAAGGTTGTGTACTTACTGTTTGATTCCACTCACGTAACATTCTTGAAATGTCAAAATTACAGATATGTAGAACAGATTAATGGTTGCCAAGACTTAAAAAGCAGATTCAATAGGAGGGATATGAGTGTGGGTAAAAAAGTGCAATTTAAGAAATGCTAGCAATGATGGAAATGTTGTGTATCTTGACAATAGAAACTTCAATATCCCAACTGTGATACTGTACTATATATTTGCAAGATATTACCATTGGGGAACCTGGCTAAGGGGTTCAAGGCATCTCTCTGTGTTATTTTTTTTACAATTGTACGTCAATCTCAAAGTAAGAGGTTTAATTTTTAAAAATCTACTTGGGAGAATATGTAAAACTTTAACTTTGACCACACACTGCAAAGAGTTCTTTGTGGGGACAAAACATAACACAAAGTATAAACAATATATTACCTATTTTTTGTACATTTTATCAATCACTATGTCTTTGCATACATCTCATTTATCCCCATGATTGCCATATAAAATGACGGAGGAGGGTCATTTATGCCCATTTTAAATTTAAGGAAATTGGCCCAGATTGAGAGAAATTGCCCAAACTGAAAAAGCTACTAAATAACTAAGTTTATGGGATAGGAAAAATCTTAAAATCTCTAACCAAGAGTACACTTGAAAGCACCAGTGGTTCCATGGAAATGTCTCAGGACCATCACTGTGGACAAGCAGAGCATTCAGTAAGAAATACTCTTGGAACTCAGCTCCATTTGAAAGAGAGCAATGCTTAAAAACAAACCTAGGGGCGCCTGGGTGGCTCAGTCGGCTGAGCGCCCAGCTTAGGCTCAGGTCATGATCTCACCGTTTGTGAGTTGGAGCCCTACATCGGGCTTGCTGCTGTCAGCGCAGAGATTGCTCTGGATCCTCTGTCCCACTCTCTCTCTCTCTCTGCCCCTACCCTGCTCACACGCTTTCTCTCTCTCTCTCTCTTTCTTAAAAAAATAAACATTTTTTAAAAACTACATTACATAATAGGCTCTGTGTAATATTTGAATAAAAGACTTCCTGCTGAAAATGTACTACACTACTGTGTACTAATGTAAAGCAGCTGTTTTCTGAGATTCCTATGCTGCAAAGTTTTATTCCAGCAAAAGTAATAGTCACGTCAAGAACCCTGTTTTCTTGTCGCCGGTTTGCCTTCCAAACACATGCCACAATGAAGATCTCTGAATTACACCTGGTAGCCAGGGTGATTACTGAGGAAGTCTTCTCACTGATTTTAACCATCGTTGAAAGATTTAAATTTCAAAAGAAAGAATAAGTAGCATTGCCAAGGAGTTGCTCTGTAGCTTATGGAGCTATACACTTTAAACACTGGCATCAAGTCAGACATTTGGGGATCGAATGGACATCACGTATGTCCCAGTCATAATGTACATTTGCCTTTTGCTGAACTTCAACCTTTATAACAAGCAGAGGCTTCCAACATGCACATACAGACAGATTTATAGCAAGCCAACAAAGAGTTCTGTCCTACCAGCATATTTGCATTCAGGATCCAGAGAATATGAAGTTCACAGTATATAAAGTATATTAAGTTCAACAAGACCAATTTCTTTCCAAGGTGATTCAAAAATGTTTAGTAATAGGGGCACCTGGAAGGCTCAATTGGTTGGGCATCCAACTTCAGCTCAGGTCATGATCTCGGGTTCTCAAGTTCGAGCCCCGCCTCCGGCTCTATGCTGACAGCTAGAAGCCAGGAGCCTGCTTCGGATTCCGTGTCTCCCTCTCTCTGCCCCTCCCCAGCTCATGCTCTGTCTCTCTATCTCTCAAAAATAAATAAAAACATTTTTAAAAAATGTTTAGTGGTAATTATAACTAATATTTCTTAGGCACTTCCTTTGTGCTAGTATTCCAAGCACTTTAAATGTACTAAGGTATTTAGTCCTTACCATAATCCTACGTGGGAGGTACTATTAACATTTATTTTATTTTATTTTATTTTATTTTATTTTATTTTATTTTATTTTATTTTATTTTTTGCCATTGAGGAAACTGAAGGAAGGAGAGGTTTATAAATAGTCCCAGCGTTTGGGAGCCAGTTTTCAAACCCAGGCAATCTAATACCAGAGTCTGCGATCTCAACCACTAGACTAAGGCAAGAGAATGCCTTTCAAAATTCATTAGATTTCATTAGAATGAAGTTCAAAACTGTCACAACAATTAAAAATCACCTGTTATTATGTAACCTTATTTACACAAAAGCTAATGAAGCACAGAGTTGTCAGACGACACAGGGCACATACCGTAATTTTTATAATAGTGCATATCAAGATCAGTGGATGAAAAACGTGAGGAGATTTGGCTCATAGTAAACGGACAATTTGTTTAAAAGAAAAATCAACAATCACAATGTTACACTAGAAAGAAACTTATGAAGCTCCAAGTGACTCCCATGCTATTTTCACAGTAGGTTTTGCCTCAGTAAAGAATGTTTGCCATTGTTCACTTGTGATGAGCCCTGCATGTTATATGAAAGTGATGAATCACTAAATTCTACTCCTGAAACCAATACTACACTACATGTTAACTAATTTGAATTTAAATAAAATCTTGGAGGAAAAAAGAAGAATGTTTGCCATTGTTGTTAGTTCTCTGCCTAAACAGATTCCTTCCATAAACACCTTTATGGGAAATACAAACAACTAATTAATGATCATAATTAAAATTAACGGTAACAACTAGTCTCTATTGAATACTTATTAGTGCCAGTATTCATTGAATCTATTCCCTAATTTTAACCTAATGAGAATTTTAGACAGTATATACCATTATTCTTTATTCCATTTTGTGGATGAATTTTTCCAAAATTTTTAGAGTAAATAATTTCCCCAAGACGAGAAATCTAATAAGCAGAAGAACGTAAATTCTGTGATCTAAACCATGGTACTTCTCATTCAGAGGGCTATTTCTTAGGTATCACCTTTTACCCTCCCCACAAAACTCTTCAAAACACATTGTTATGAACAGGCCACCAAATACAACCTTATACAAACAAGTCCACTTTATACAAATACTATTTTTGTACAAGGCATTGATCTAGGCGGTTGTGTTTAATTTTTTTTTTTAAAAAAAAGAGGGGCCCCTGGGTGGCTCAGTCCATTAAACACCCTACTCTTGATTTCAGCTCAGGTCATGATTTCACGGTTTATGGGATGGAGCCCCACCACTGAAAGAGCCAGCCTGCTTGGGATTCTCTCTCCTCTCTGCCCCTCCCCACTCATGTGCTTGCACTCTCTCACTCTCTCTCTAAAAATAAATAAAAAAAACTTTTTAAAAACTAGTAAGAACATAATTAAAAAAGCAAAAAGGCAACCAGTAACATGTTTTTCTTTAAATATACATTTAATCCAGTGAGGGACATAAATAACCACAGAAGACCATTAGTCCTTGCCAATTGCAGCTTTTTACTCTTTATACAGAGTTCCAAAAGTTCTGATGTGTAACCATGTTTTGGCTCTATTCTAACAGACTGGGTTCTCTTTGACATTAATTTGTACGTATGAACTACTCAGATAGTGAGTAAACCTAAGTGTCCTTCTAGCACACGCATCTCTTAAAAAAAAAAAAAGTCCAAAGAAAATCAGCTGCTAGTGTTGTGATTAAAGGGCACAAAAAGTACAGAGGTCTAAAAAAGCTCCCCCACCTCCACTCTTTACCAGGAAATACACGTTTGAAATAAAGTACTAAATGCTAAATTGAGAATATGGATATCTCCAAGGGCGGCTGGGTGGCTCAGTGTGTTAAGTGTCTGACTTCGGCTCAGGTCAGGATCTCGTGGCTCATGAGTTCAAGCCCCATGTCAGGTTCTGCGCTGACAGCTCAGAGACTGGAGCCTGCTTCAGAGCCTGTGTCTCCCTCTCTCTGCCCCTTCCCCCACACGTGCTATCTCTCTTTCTCTCAAAAAATTAAATAAACATTAAAATAGTGGGGGTTTTTTAAATCTTAAAAAAAAAGAATATGGATATCTCCCATTATCTTATGTGGAAACAAGAAGAAAGAAAATTTGTATAGTATCTTCAATCACTACAGCTGCAAAAGAAAAAATTGTAAGCTAAATTGTGTTTACACATTTCATGACTCTTAAAGCCCTAGGATGTACTTTTCCTGAATGTCAAATGTCATTTACAGAAAAAGGTTTTTTTGTTTTGTTTTTAAGTGATACAATGTGCTAAAGGATCATACAAGATAAAAGAAATACTTCTGACTCAGGAGATATCTGGAAAAACCACAGAAGGGAAGCACAATTTGAGCTGACCTTTAAAGATAAAAGAATTTTGACAGAACTAGAAGTTTCTATTGTTTATTTGTTTTCTGGGAGTACAATCCCAGAGTGTTAATAAAGACACTATTCTTCAGAGGTTAAAATAATGGAAAATAAGAGTAAGTAAATAAATGGAAATCAAATCAGTCTATGTCATAAAGAGCAAAAAATAAATAAATAAATAAACCAATTTAATAAATTCTAACAAGGAGATAGCAGTAAGCTGGCTATAAAACAACAGAGTTCCCCACAGATCCCTAACGAATAAAAATAAGTTCAGTGAACTAGAGAATGTCACCACAGATTAAAGACACCTTTTGTGCTATTGGTAGATAGCTCTCCATAAAAGAAAACACACACACTCACACACACACACACACACACACACACACACACGCACACACATATCATGAAAGAAAAAACTATTCAATTATTTTAGAGATGAATGAAAATAAAATACCTAGTATATACATCTTCCTCTGCCTTACATTAAAACCAAACTAATTGTGACTTTGATAATAAATGAAACAAATATACCCCAGAGAAAATTATTTTTTATTTTAGGTAAGCAACTGAGTATTCGTTTCACCATGCTAAGTGTAGATGTGGTTAGCGGTAGAAGGAAAGTTTCTAGTGAGCAAGTAGCTTTGAAATCAATGGCAAAATGAGCTACCATCAATCCTGTGTAAAACAGAGGCTGTCCACATACACTGCCTCCCTTTACTGTCAATCCACCACATGCTGTTCTCATGAGAGCTCCTGAGAATAAAATCTGGAGCTGTTTAAGAATGGGTTCTGTCAGGGGTGCCTGGGTGGCTCAGTCAGTTAAATGTCAGACTTCGGCTCAGGTCATGATCTCACTGTTTGTGGGTTCGGGCCCCGCATCGGGCTCCGTGCTGCTAACAGCTCAGAGCCTGGAGCCTGCTTCAAATTCTGTGTCTCCCTGTCTCTCTGCCCCTCCCTTGCTCACACTCTGTCTGTCTGTCTGTCTCTCTCTCTCTCTCTCAAAAATACATAAATGTTCATGGGTATTGAGGAGGGCACCTTTTGGGATGAGCACTGGGTGTTGTATGGAAACCAATGTGACAATAAATTTCATATATTGAAATAAATAAATAAATGTTAAAAAAAAAAAAGAATGGTTCAGTCAGAGCAGGAAGAAAGAAAAAGGCTATTAATGCAGAGGCAACTTGGCAGAGCTGACCCCAGAGGATCCTTGCTGGAGATGACTCTTCCTCTCCCATAGGCTTCAAACTTCAATGCAGTCTCCAGCGGATGCTGAAGAAGAAAATTGACAAGTCCTTCTTGTAGCTACGACCCAACACAGGCCCCAGTTTCCTTGTCAGAGCCAAATGTGAGTATTTGGTTTAGAAAATACAACACACATTTCCATGACTACTGTGCTAATTTATTTCTTGTGGTTGTTCTTGTGAGGTTTCTGACCCTTTCACTATAAAGACCAGATCTATCTTTGACATTTAGATCTGCCAACGCTGAAAATGAATAGCTAATGTAAGTAAACAATTTTCTCTTCCTTTCTTTCCATTGGCATTTTACTTTTGCAATCACCAAGTTGAACAATCAAGCTATTTTTAGTCAGCCCTATAATCAAATTCCTCCAACCCCCCCAAGGACTTCACCATATTCATACTGATTCTTGAGCTGGTTGTAAACCACTTCATTCAAAAGAGTTTCTCACAGCAGAGCTTTTGGAAATTTCTTACCTATTTCACATACTTTCTTCTTCCTGTTAACATCAACATTTGGGAAAGAAAGGGAGTGTCTGGCTAGGGGGATAGCAATGCACAGCCTGACCTTATTTCCCTCTAAGAACCAGACCGTGCTGGTCAGTCTGGCTCAAGCTCTATGCTCTGTCCTTTGTCATTACTCACAATGACCCTTTTGGTTTTCTTCCTCACAAGCTGGTTTTCCTGTCCCACAGTATGGCTTTCTTAAGGGACTCATCTATCCAAGTGCAAACCCCAATTGTGGAACAAGATGAAGCCCCTCAAAGCTCCTTAAACTCTTCCAAATTTGGACATGTGTCGGGCCTCTATATTTGCATGTTCGAACTTTCCGTGACCGCTAAACATTCTTTCGGGACATGATCTGACAGATAGGAAGCTCATCCACCATTGCAGTCTGCTGTTCTCTAAGAGGCTGCTTATTAAATCCTTAGACTGACACAGACCAGTAAATATAGCCAGCCAAATCTGTAAAGGCTAGAATATTCCCAGTGAACTCTTCTGAAAATGGCAAATTCGAGGTCAGAAACTGCATACAAAGTATTCCCAGTTTCTCAAAATGATTGACTCTAATAATTATCCCTTCTAATTCAGCAGCATTGAGTTTTGCAATTACCAATTCTTCTGACCCAAGCCTGACCCTTCTAGTACTCAACATTATAAAAATAACGTCTCTGCAGGAGGTACATCTTAGTCTAAAAATGAGGTGGCAATCAAGAGAAAACTAGGAGATCAAAGGCCAACAGGGGTTCACACAACTCAATTAGGTCCAAAAGTTGTGGAAGCAGATCAGAGCAGTCTGCAGACATCCAAGAAAATTCAGCATATAAAGAGCTTTGTTAGGTTTATACTCCCATACTGCGTTCCAAAAGTTTATACCTCTATTATACTAATGCCCTACTCTGGTATTCTCCTATCTCTAGCCAAAGGCTATTTTTCTATTTTTCTAATAGAAAATCTTTTTCCAATTCCTTGTGCTTAGCTCTCCCACTATTGTTTAGACTGATTTTAATTTCCGGGTCAACCTATCTATATTTTCCTTCCTTTGATCTGAATTTGTTCAAAATCTACTCTTACACAACAGGCATTGAGGAAATCATAACAAAAATACAGACAGTGTGACTGCCTGCAATTGGCAACTGACAGAATGGGAGAAGATATTTGCAAATGACATATCAGATAAAGGGTTAATATCCAAAATCTATAAAGAACCTATCAAACTCAACACCCCCAAAACAAATAATCCAGTGAAGAAATGAGCAAAAGACATGAATAGACACTTCTCCAAAGAAGTTATCCAGATGGCTAACAGACACATGAAAAAATGCTCCACATCCCTCATCATCAGGGAAATACAAATCAAAACCACACTGAGATACCACCTCACACCTGTCAGAATGGCTAATATGAACAACTCAGGCAACAACAGATGTTGGCGAAGTAGCAGAGAAAGAGGATCTCTTTTGCATTGTTGGTGGCAAGGCAAGGTGGTGCAGCCACTCTGGAAAACAGTATGGAGATTCCTCAAAAAATTAAAAATAGAACTACCCTAGGACCCAGCAATTTCTCTAGTAGGTATTTATCCAAAGGATATGGGTGTGCCTTTTCAAAAGGGCAATGCACCCCAAAGTTTATAGCAGTGCTATCGACAATAACCAAAGTATGGAAAGAGTCCAAATGTTCATCGATGGATAAATGGATAAAGAAGATGTGGTATATATATTCAATGGAGTATTAATCGGCAATCAAAAAGAATGAAATCTTGCCATTTACAACCATGTGGATGGAACTAGAGGGTATTATGCTAAGTGAAATTAGAGAAAGACAAATATCATATGATTTCACTCATATGAGGACTTTAAGGTACAAAACATATGAACATAAGGGAAGGGAAGCAAAAATAACATAAAAGCAGGGGGGGACAAAACATAAAAGACTCTTAACTCTAGAGAACAAACAGAGGGTTACGGGAGGGGTTGTGGGAGGGGGTATGGGCTAAATGCGCAAGGGGCATTAAAGAATCTACTCCTTAAATCATTGTCGCACTATATGCTAACTTGGATGTAAATTTAAAAAATTAATTAATTAATTAAAATATATTATATCTACCACCTAACAGAGAACACTGGTAAGTCACAGACAGTTGTTAATAATTGGTGTGATGAAGGACACAGTGACATAGAGCATGGCCACATATCGAATGACATATATAGCACTTAACCTGGACTGCTTGCATCAGCAACTCCTGTGAAAAGGACTGATTTATGCTTTCTATGTCCTTGGAACCTACTGTGACTTCTCCCTCTCACAAGTGGTTTAAATTGAGGACTTGAGCATCAGAGTGTATGTGTAGCTATTATTATACTGATGGAAAACAAGACTCGCCTTCTGCCTTTAACAATTCCACCATTGCTAGGGACAATATTTTTACTGCTTATGTGGTGTGATAGTCCATTGTGTGTGTCAACTTGACTGAGCCACGGGGTGCCCAGACATTTGGCCAAACATTATTCTAAGTGTGTATGTGAGGGAACCATGCCTAATACACATGGTTCTGTTGAGATAGAATGGTGTGTTCTTTCCTGCCTCCAAGGTAGTCTGTACCTTTTGAAGAATATAAAATATTTTTATGATCATTATTTATATTCCCTAACCCCTACTTCCCACTGACCAGTACTGGAATGATTGTATTAATGAAAATATACCCACTATGCTACTTGGTTGCTTTTTTGCTTGAGGCAAACAGAATTCTGGACCCCAAATGAAAGCAATTAGACGGGTCTTTGTTTTGGTCATGCAGCATCTGTCATATTTATTTGCAACCACATGGCATAAGCCAAAATATCCTTTTGTTTTAGGCAGCCTAGATCAGAAAGATAATCAGCAGCAAGATCAGAAAACTAAATACTGTTGTGACATAATGACAATTCTATGAGACAGAATTGTACTCCATATGTAAATATTTAATAATAAACATACTTGATCCATCGCTGCTGGAAAAAAAGAATTTGATCTGGAAAACAATATTTGATCACTTTTAGAAGATGCAGTTATATTTGTAACACTCAGTTTTTTCATTGTTAAACTTTTTCCCAGTTTTATTGAGAAATAATTGATCTGTATTGCAGCATAAGTGTAAGGCATACAGCATTATGGTTTGATTGACATATATTGTGAAATAAATTATTACCACAATAAGTTCAGCTAACATCCATCTTCTCGTATAGATATATTAAAAAGGAAAGGCAATTTTTTCTCCTTGTGATGAGAATTCTCAGAATTTCCTCTCTTAACAGCTTTCCTATGTATCATAGAGCAGTGGCGGCCCTAGTCTTCATGTTTTACATTACATCCTGAGTCTTTACTTATCTTCTAGCTGGAAGTTTATACGTTTTGACCAACTTCCTCCAATTTGTTTTTAACCTTTAAAAGATTTCAGCTGCATTTATTTGTTTTGTTTCCAGGTAAATACTAATACTAGACTTTTCTATTCATAGAAATTTACAAAACAAAAAATAATAAAATAAAATGGGAAGAAATAAAATAAAATAATAAAATAAAGTAAAGTAAAATAAAATAAAATAAAATAGTATCCCTTGAAGGCACACTATTCCTTGAAGTCAGGCAGAACACTAACTTTTATGATTTCCTGTCTTCATAACACAATTCCTAGAGGTGAAACGGATTCTGCAAATCAAGAGAAAATTTGCATCTATAATATCTTCCTTTTACCTAAGAAAGCTTTGCCAATATTTATCCTTACAGTGGAGATTTTTCCTAAGAAAAGTTTCAAATGGAACTTTGATGGTATCATTTTGACCAGATAGCGGTCCACTCATATCAAATTTCATTAAGTACAATATTTGGATTATTCCACACCCTAAATCACTGCCTACATCTATGCTTTTGCACCTCTACTAAATGGAAAACATCCAGTACTAAAGGGGTACACACTGGAAAAAGCGAATAGGAACATGCACATGTTCATTCTAATTTAATTTTTTAAATTTTTTATGCCTACGTAATTCCATAATTCCTTAATTCATGAGTCCTGAGTTCACTTGTGGCTTTAGTATGAAAACTAAAGATTCATCTTATGAAGGAAAGTCATCACAAAAAATGCTTACTAACTTTCAAAATAAATTTATACTTTCCAGTGTAAATTCTGTTGAATTTTCATGCTAGATATTCACTGAACTGGAGCAAATATCTGCATACTACACTGAGAGAGCAGTGCAAAAATAGCAAGATGTTTTTCTCCTTCCTTCTGAGAACTTTCAATATTTTTGCATTCCACAATGCGCTTTTCACATATACATGCAAATGTTGCTAATAACCTTATAAAACTAAAACCCACAGGTAAAGAAGCAAGCACGTATTATTTTAATAGTGTTTTTAGAGCTACCCTCTGGAACCAACACATCAAATTCAGAATGCATCCCCACCTTGAAAAAGAATAAGTGAAAATAAATAAAATTCATGAAATAAAAGTGTAAACGGACTTTCAGCTATTCAGTCAAATGTCTGTTTATAGGGTGATATTCAGTGATCCAGAAAAGCCTGGCTAGGAGCTAATCCCCTGTGCTGTACCCACTCTCCTCATGCTTTCTAGAAACAGCTCAATAGGTTAAAATTATTTGCCTGTTGGAGATGCAAAGAACTGTGTAAAGTGGCAAAGCAGGCTCTTGCTTTCAAGAATGACAAATCAGAACAACTGCTTCTAGAACCTTGGGAGACTCCATCGCCTCAGGAACCAGCTCTCTCTTCTTAGCACTAATTTAGAGGCATTTCCTTGCAAGAGGAGGTAGTTTAGTGTGTGCTTTAAGAAAACCTGCTATTGGGGAGCCTGGGTGTCTTAGTAGGTTAAGCATCTGACTTTGGCTCGGGTCATGATCTCACGGTCCATGAGTTCGAGTCCCCCGCCGGGCTCTGTGCTGACAGCTTGGAGCCTGGAGCCTGCTTCAGATTCTGTGTTTCCCTCTCTCTGCCCTATTCCACTCATACTCTGCCTCTTCCCGTCTCTCAAAAATAAATAAACATTAAAAAATTAAAAAAAAGAAAACCTGTATTAATAATATACATAAGCACTTTATGACAATCTCTATTCTTATCCAGCCAAGAGTACCAAACTAGCTTCCCCATTTCTGCAACTATCCATTGGCAAAACTGTGTTCATTTTAACCATTTGTTAAATATGTCACCAGCTTTTCATTTTCCCTTTCAGTCTGTCTTTTGTACTCATTTCCCAGATATCTAATAAGCTAATAATAATATTTGTCTAATATTTGGGAGGATTAAAGAGTATTTTGAGATTCCATGCTCTCTGATGTTACAACAGTTACAAATACCACTAATTGAGTTACTCATCTTGGAGCTGAGTAGTATCAAATACTGGGTAATGCAAAGAGAGACTTGTAGTTTATGTTCAGTCTTAACATTTGACACTCATTTTGCAAAAATCTTGTTTCTTGCCCATACTACAAGACCTTGTTTCCTTGAATTTGAACTTCCGTTGGAGCTATTTCTGACAAGGTGGCCAATTTAGGTAAGTAAAATTATCCCTGTATAAATAAATAGCAGGTGCAGGGAGAGAGAAGGATAGATGGTAGTACCAGTCATCACTCACAGGGTTGGAATCCCTGAAGGTGAAAACAAATATGTAACACAGAAAGTGAAATGGATATTAGCGTATCAGTCTACAAAATTATTTGTACCTCCAAAAAGAAAGAAAGGAAAGGAAGGAAAAAAGGAAGGGAGGGAGGAAGGGAAGAGAGAGACAAAAAAAAAGAAATGAAATGAAATGAAAAAAGAAGAGAAAAGGAAAGGAAAGGAAAGGAAAGGAAAGGAAAGGAAAGGAAAGGAAAGGAAAGGAAAGGAAAACTCTTCGAAGATAAACATGGCATAGGGATAGATCTTACATCTTTTTCTATACAGCATCGATATGGAAATTTTTACAAAGAAATTTTCTAATACATATCTACTTCAACATAATGATTGAGAAAAAATAAGGCAAGCAGATTTTGTGAGAATCAAAAATTAACCTGAACCCTACAATAGAACACTTGAATCCTATCCTTAATAATTGATAACAACTACCCAAGGTCTTCAGCATCTATTAAATGAATTTCAAAACTCTAATTAGACTGAAAGCAATTCTCCAAATAAATGGCATTACTTCAACATTTGATCATAAAAATGGTTAATGGAGTGTCTGAAAGTCATGTGGATGGTAGTGAAAAGTAAAACCTAACTTGATCACAGAAAAAACTGAGGATATTCTCTTACAAAATACCAACGTGAATATCTGGGGTACATATTAATGAACAGGGATTTCTTAAACCTTACCATCCCTGAGCTGCTACACACCAAGGGAATGTTTAACGAGGTTAGATTAGAAATTAACATGGTTGGGAGGGAGGGGAGAGTACCGGGAAGAAACATTTAAGCTGAGTCCTGAATGACACAAAGGAGCCAGTCATGCCAAATTCTAGAGAAGAATATTTCAAGCACGAAAGAACTCTCTGGAATTGGGTAAAGTCCCATGTTTCCGTGGGGGCTTGGGTTACACAGGTGTATGCATTTGTCAGAATGCAAGGATATTTCTGATTTTTTCCTGTTGGTTTGACGAACGGATGAATGAATGATGATTCATTCATTGTCTGTCTTTCCCACTGGAGTCTAAACTCCATGAGAACAGAGACCTCAACTGGCTTCCTCACCACTGTATCTCCAGCAGCTGGCACAGAGATGATAACGCTCAGTAAATACTTACTGAATGAATAAAACTCAATTCAAGGTATTACGTGTTAATATCTTATATAAAAGCCTCTAATCCAATCTTCAGATTATAAAAATCTGTTTACTCAAATGGAAAAAAAAAATGTTTTTCCCCCTTATCGAGTCTTGACACTATAAAGAAGCAGTATGATCCAATACTTAGCTAGAAGGGAGAAAAAACAAATCTTGTGTTATAGATTGAACATTTGGGTCCCTCCAAAATTCATATGTTGAAATTCTATCCTCAAGAATGATGGTATTAGGAGGTGGGGATTAGGATTAGATGAGGTCATGAGGGTAGAGCCTTCGTGAATAGGATTCAGTGCCCTTGTAAGAATTGAGAGACTGCTTCTCCTCTCTAGTCTCTGTCATATGAGGATACAAGAAGTCTCAGGTCTACAACCCAGAAGAGAACCCCCGCCAGGAGCAGACTGTGCTGGCACCTTCATCTCAAGATGTTCTGCCTCCAGAACTGTGAGAAATAAATTTCTGTTTTTTCATAAGCTCCCCACCACAAAAAAAAAAAAAAAAAAGCATGGCATTGATGCTTCTAATAGAAGAATCTGTTTTTAGCTTAGACTTCAATCACAACTACCATTTTCCTAAGGAAAAGATGTGCTTCCCTCCCACTTACCATTTTTCAGACAGTACAGGCAGGTCCATGGGATATACAGTGTTGCAGAAAAGGAAAAGTGAAATCGAAGCCTTTCTCAAAGTGGATAAACAACAAGCAATGTTCAGAGTGTATTTGAAGGAGAAAATCTCTGAAAGGGAATTTATTGCTACTCTGCTTTGAATTTCCAACTTGATTTCTTGATTTCCTAGTGGAATATTGGCATAGAAATTTAGCTTTTGTTGAGAGAGAAAGAGGTTTTCTAAATTCCAAAGAGAGTTTCTTTTACAAGGACAAAACTTAGAGACAAAGCAGAGCACACAATGTCTCTTGTGATGACACAAGAGAGACCCCTGACTCACAAGAAGTAGGGCGGGCTTGCAGCAGTGGTCTGGGGAGTGGTCAAGGGCTCTGCTCAGGAGGAATGAGGATGGGAAACCACAGGGGAGCTGGTTTCCTATTTCCATTTGATACTCTGGGATTTTTTCCTGTCATCGGATCAGCAGGAATAGTTTTACCAATACAAAATATACGCTTTAGAGAAATTAAGGAAATTAAAATTTTGCCCCATCTGAGGTAAACTCTGAGCCTGTTTCTTTGATATTGATGACCTCTTACAGTTTATCTCCAGTGGATTGTTAGGCTTACAAACTCCATCTTTTCTCCATCTTCATCTAACCTTGTCCTCTTATATTCGTTGCTTTGGGACAGGGCACAAAGCATTTTGGGTTAGTACTTTGCTCCAAAATAAAGTTTGTATCAGTTTCCCGCTGCTATGATTATGTGCCACAGTCGAGGTGTCTAAAACAACAGAAATTTATTGTTCATGGTTCTAGAGGCTAGAAGCAGAAATCAGGGGGCCAGCAGCACCATGCTCCCTCTAAAGAGAAGAATCCTCTCTTGCTTCCTCCTACCTTCTGGCAGTTTGCCAATAATCACTGGGGTTCTTTGGTTTGTAGTTGCAACACTATAATCTCTGTCTCTCATTACATGGTGCTCTCACCTCAGGTGTCTCTGTCTCTACACGACATTTTCCTATTATAGAAATGTCAGTCACATGGGGATAAGACCCTGATGACCTCCCTTTAACTTCTTATACCTGTAAAGACTGTATTTCCAAATAAGGTCACACTCACCCACACAGGGCCATTAGGGCTTCAATAAATTTTTTTGGTGGACACAATATGACCCATAAGAGGTGAAAAGGAAGAAAACTGTTCACATACCTCCTAGAGGTGTCTCTAAAGACTGCAGTAATGGTAGTAACACTTCCTCCTCCATTTGTGACGGACGAGAAATTGGTATGTAGCTTTGTACAGAGCAGAGCAGCTTCCTGAGAAGAGTTGCTAATTTCTCCAGAAATACCTAGCTTTTCTATAGGTCAGAGTAGACAGGTGGGTAGATACAGTAACACCAGCCCTGGTGAGTTATCACTTGTATCTACAATCAAATACCCATCCCTTTTCTATCTACAGTTCCTACAATACTCACTCTAGATAAACCTTTTATATTACCTAGTGTAAGGTTTACAAAAAAGAGACCACTGTTTGTGTGGCATTGAGGAGTATTTCCCCACCCATGCCTGAATTTAGAGACAGCCTCCAACGCAGTTCCGAAGGGACCCCTACCTCCTGGTATTTACGTTCATTCTTGAGTAGTCTGGTCCATGTTGTACCAGAGTTGGTCTATGTCACCAAGAACACACACCAAAGGTGGCACTATGTCACTTTTATGTTTAGTTTATAAAAGTCCTTGGCTTCCACCAGGGGCTTCTCCTCTATTTTGGAGGTCCTACTCTGGAGAAAGCAAACTACCATACTGTGAGCAGCCGTATGGAGAGGCCCAGGTGGTGAGAAGCTAATTTTCAACCAACAAGCCAGTGAGGAACAGGGGCCTGCCAACAACTGTAAGCCCCAGTTAAGCCTTGAGATGAGTATGGCTCTGGCCAACAGCTTGATAACAACCTCTTGAGAGACCCTGAACCAGAACTGGTCAGTAAATCAAGCCCCGCATCAGGCTTTCTGCTGTCAGTGTGGAGCCCACTTCAGATCCTCGGTCCCCCTCTCTCTTTGCCCCTCCCCTGCTCACTCCTTCTCAAAAATAAATAAACTTAAAAAAAAAACTTCTGAATAATCCCATTATTATTTTTGTTCTGATATAGTTTTGATTCACCAATTAGGAGAATTAGCCATAACTCAAATTTTTGGTGAAAAATTTATGAGCTAGCATTAACTGGTTTAGTTAGGAACCTAAATTTATGTAGGTATAAACATAAAATAGTTATATTTTTATAGTAGTGTCATAAATTTCATTCTTTCAAACGAAGTCTTCTTACTTGATTGGAATCTCAATTCAATTTACACCCAAGTTAGTTAACATATAGTGTAATAATGATTTCAGGAATAGAATTTAGTGATTCATCACTTACATATATCCAGTGCTCATCCCAACAAGTGTCCTCCTTAGTGCTCTTGCCCGTATAGCCCATCTCCCAATCCAAAACCCCTCTAGTAGACTTCAGTTTGTTCTCTATATGTAAGAGTCTCTTAATGTTTATCTCCCTCCCTGTTTTTATATTACTTTTACTTCCCTTCCTTTATGGTCATCTGTTTTGTATTTCAAGTTCTACACAAAAGTGAAGTCATATGATATTTGTCTTTCTCTGACTGACTTATGTCTCTTGGCACAATACGCTCTAGTTCCATCCACATGGTTGCAAATGGCAAGATTTCATTCTTCTTGATAACTGCGTAATATTCCATTGTATATATGTACCACATCTTCTTTATCCATTCATCAGCCCATGGACATTTAGGCTCTTACCATAGTTTGACTATTGTCGATAGCACTGCTATAAACATTGGGGTGCAAGTGCCCCTTCGAATCAGCACTCCTGTATCCTTCAGATAAATACCTAGTAGTGTGAGTGCTGGGTCGCAGGGTAGTTCTAATTTTAATTTTTTTGAGGAACTTCCATGCTGTTTTCCAGAGTGGTTGCACCAGTTTGCATTCCCACACATAGTGCAAACAAAATCCTCTCTCTCTGCATCTTCACCAACATCTGTTGTTGCCTAAGTTGTTCATGTTAGCCATTCTGACAGGTGTGAGGTGGTATCTCATTGTGGTTTTGATTTGTATTTCCCTGATGATGAGTGATGTGGAGCATTTCTTCATGTGTCTGTTAGCCATCTGGATGTCTTCTTTGGAAAAGTGTCTATTCATGCAACCGAATTGATTTTGACTCAGGTGATGGGATTGAGCTCTGCGTCGAGCCCCACGTCAGGCTCCTTGCTGGGTGTGGAGCCTGCTTGAGATTCTCTCTCTCCCTCTGCCCCTCCCCTGCTTGCACATGTGTGTGCACTTTCTTTCTCTCAAATAAATAAATAAATAAATAAATAAATAAATAAATAAATTTTTAATCGCCTTTAATTCCTCTAGGGAGTCAAGAACATGAAAGGGAATAGTGATCCTAATGTCCATTCTACCATTCCTTAGCCATGCCATCTCCCTCCAGTATTCATATCTTTTCTGATAGCACCAAAGCAGTTGAGGTAAACCAGTAATGAAACAAAAATCCACCCTGGAAACAAAACTCTACTGCCCTTTTAATGTGTCACCCCACACTTGAAAAAACATCTTTCTTAGGGCTCTTAACACTCTATACGCTCCAAGGGCGTGAGGGAAGCCACACTTTACAAATATTGTACTTGTCCAAAATCTGATTTCTTTCCCTTCCCACATCTTCTGGAATCCTGATGAGACATAGCAGGAGTGGATGTGTCAGTTTAACTAACTGACTTAACTTTTGCAGGTGCCAGCAAGGCTAAGACACTAACTGGTATCTTCCAACAACCCTTGCACAAAGTTAAAAAGACAACTGTTGGTGGGTTCTCTGAACCTGAAATATATGATCCTTGGTGTCTTTCTTAACTAAGCATGTGAATAACCGGCTCTTGTGTTATTCACACAACACCATGCAGTTTCATGGTAAAATCCCAAACTGATCCAGACCCAAATGTAAGACCCTCTTGATTCAATCTGATGGCTCACTCCTACAACATAGTCACCTCTCACTGTCTTCTCTACATATTTAGAGAAAGTCCATCTGACAATATATTTTTGAAATCCCACATGACATGATACAATGTACAAATGTCCCTTCAACAAGCTGCTTCACCTGGAAGTTCCTTCAGAAAGTTTCTTGAGATGATCATGCTGATAATCTCACACAGTATAATCTATACTGTTCGGCTAAAACATTCATTCTTAGATATTATGCCCCTAGCAATTCATAGCTCAAATCAAAATCATTTCTCCCATATCCTTCCAGGAGAAAGGCTGCACCCACATAGTACCATCCTATTCCTCTAATCATTTGAAGTCAAAGCAAGTGTGACCCAGCCCAGTCAGGCACGTCCATGCACATGGCCATGCACATGACCCAAACTAGCTCCCAAATATTCAATAAGTAGTGTAAAACCAGGAAAAAAAAAGTGATATTAAATAACCAGGCATATTGAAAGAATCTAATCATTCTTCATTTTTTCCCCTCAAGTTTCCAGTGTTCATGTACAGTTCACCCGAAGTAGAGAGCAGGGAGTTCTCCATATTTAAAATACAACCTTTGCAGGGCACCTGGGTGGCTCAGTCAGTTAAGCGTCTGACTTTGGCTCAGGTCATGATCTCAAGGTTCATGGGTTCAAGCTCCACATCGGGCTCTGTGCTGATGGCTCAGAGCCTGGAGCCTGCTTCAGATTCTGTCTCCATCTCTCTCTGCCCCTTCCCCACTCATGCTCTGTCTCTCTCTCTAAAAAATAATAATAATAATAATAATAATAAAATAAAATAAAACAAATCCTTTGCTTCTTCTTCCAGTCATGGTTTACCTCATTCTTATCCTTTGCAAATAGTTCTGCTTCTTATTCTTAACCTCTGAATCACTCTCCCAGAGTATCAGTCACAGTTGATCTTCCACAGAGAAGATGGAGAGAAGATAAAAGCCTTCAGATTCCACACATTGTTGGGAAGGAAGGACCTTCAGAAGTTGTTGAAAAACCTGATCAGGCCTTGGGTGTAGAAAACTACAAGACAACTTCTTGCTAACGTGCCAACTCTTATAGTCCAACTTCAGTTCATTATTATGTGAAGACTATCTGTTTCATCCATCTTCTACTGGACTGTCCTCCTAACTTTTATCCTCGTTGTTTTTCCGGGGTAAACTAAAACCCCAGAGGAGTGGGTAGGTGAATGTCCCACCTAAGGAAAGGTATGAGTGGAGAGAAATATTCTACAAAACAGACAAACCTAGCATTTTCATCACAATTAGGAAAAGCAGATGCCTTCTGGTGCCTATTTCAATTCTACCTCAACTATAATGTCTTTCTGATATTTTATTAAACTACAATGTGAAAATAAATTGCAACTTTCAAAGTAGTCTTCTTTAAAAAATATAGTTGTGGTGAATGCAAAAGAAATTAATGAGATTTGTCTTATGCTTGACTGCCAGGTTTATTTTTCAGTATACATATTGGTTTTCTAGCTGTAATAACTATTATTTGCTTGAAAAGCTAATCTATTTAAGGGCAAAGTATATAGAAATAATATGTTAATAAGAAAAAATTTTACCAATGAATGCAATATTCAACTATATAAAAATAAATTAAGTAATACTTTTAAAGTATATCTGGCAAGGAACAGTCCTCTTGGGAGAGAGAAATGAGAACAAGAAAAAAGGAGGTACTAATGGGAAAAAAAACAAAATCTGAAAGTGAACCAGTGACAGCTATCTCGGGGAAAAGAAAATACAGTCTGTCTACCTGACAGCAATCAGTTCTTTGAACACATGCCAACAAGGTCTCCAAAAGTACTCTTTGCCAGCAATATTCAAGTTGGGTGCACTTGCCTAAGGAAACAGGATGCCTCCTCTGTCCCAGGTATCTGCTGTTGCCCGAGGAGTTGTAAGGAAAAAAAGGAGAGAAGATAGGAAAGAACAAATGCCTTTAAAAAGGAATACACTTTGTTAATAACCATTCCTCAGTCCAGTGGTATAGGGAAGAATAAGACTTAGGACAAATAGGGACAGAATACAGCTCCTGATAGCACATGCCTAAGGTGACAAAGTCAACAATCAAAAGAAATATAAAATGATGAACTGGATGGTGCTGCTTGGAAAAGCTGAATAATTGAACTAAAAGAGACCCTTCTGATTTAACCATTCTAGGGATATAAGATCAATCCCTGAAGAATTGTTTGAAAGTCTCAGAGATTAACATCAATTATCTGCAACAGATTTTTGAGGTTTCAAATAGCAGCATTTTAGAAGTAAAAGTTCTTCCCTATTACATATATTTGATGGAAAATCTATAAATTATTTTCTTAACTATAATTATAATGCATATAGGTATGTACATACATATGTCTTGTTTTAGAAAAAAGTCGAGGAAAGTTGTATGTGACTGTGTTAATAACATCAGAAAAATACCAACTCTTGAAGGAAATTCAACTGAAATTAGATTTTTTACTGTATATCTCTAAAAGACAAAAGTCTTGAAGAACAAATTATGGTAAAAATAATGGTGAAAATATTACTCTCCTGAACTTATTATTTCCTTTAGTAAACTAATTTAGTATAAATAAATAGATTTAACTATCTTATATTAGTTATAGTAAGTGAGGTTGCAAAGTTCAACCATACACAAATATTGTTGAGCAAAAAAAAAAAAGGTACAATGCAAAGTCTCAGGGCAAACCACTGTCCCTCCAACTTGGATACTTTATAAACCATAACAGAATGCATACTTGCTTGATTTATATATTTTAATTCATCAAATGAATGTATGTGATATTTCCCATGCACTAAGAATGGTACTAGGTATAGAAATTCAAAGAAAAATAAGGCATTTTTCTTACCTTTAAGAAACACATAATCAAAAGAAGTCAAGCCAAAAACAGACTTTGCTCTGCATTCTAATATATGTGGTAATGGTGATGAAGATGATGATGATGATGATGATGATGATAAAAGACAATTACAAGCTGATTCATTTTTTAAATTCAGTCCTGGCTAGAAAAGTATGACCTAAATGAGAAGCAATCAACCTCAAAAGTTTGTAAGAAACACTGAAAAACAGGACTGTCTAGGAGCAGGTGCTCTATTACCTTTTGTTAGAAAGATAAAGAAACATTGAAAATGTTTATGGAACAGTTAGTACAACATATAAGTTAAAACTATACTTCTTCTATTTGTTATCCTAAATTTATGTTTCTGTATGTGTTTGTAATGAGAACAAAGAGCTTTTCTTTTAACAAAATAATAGTACAAATACTTCCAAATTGTGTGGGCTAGTAAGTTTGATATAATTATGCAATTATATAACTAATAACATTTTGTTAATAAATTATATATCTAGGAGAAAATGTATGCTGTTAGGACAAAAGATATAAACAAATTTTTCTTGGGGAAACCTGGATATGTGGTCCACATAATGAGAGGTGTGAGGGAAGAAGCATCAGGGGAGGCTCCCAACCTTGGCACCTAAATGGTTGGCACCTAAGCTGAGTCTACTCCTTATAATACATCCCAACCAGGCTTTCTCACAGTTCCTAAAATTCCATTTTTCACTCTTTAGAGGGAGTTTTTGATGATTCCTATAGCCTGAGAATTATTTAAGAAATGCATCATACCTCCCTTAAATATACTAAACATCATCCCCTTGGCTCAAATTTAAGGCAGATTGATTACATGATCAAATGGCAAAAGCCAGAAAGATAAGATAGGTAAATATTATAGTCAAGGATTACAGGGACCATTTGGTATATCAAAGATGGCAGTGACATAATCAGAGTTTTCCACGACCAGCCCCTCCTGAAAATATTCTTGCCCATTGTTGTCATTAAGGACACTCTCACAATTACTACATTCTGTAATCACTTTCTTTAATGGAAATATATTGCCATATGACAACCAAAGATGGAGGAACACAGTGGGCAACTCTGAAGAAAGAAAAGGTAAGGGGAGGATATACACCTCTTTGGGAAAATGCCCATCGCAAGGGAGAAGGGCATGATACTAAGTACATGAGGAGTTGGTCACACTGACTTGTAACCAGTGAAATGTAAATCAAAACAACACTGAGATTCTAGTCCTAACATTCTAGTCCTATTAGTTTGGCAAAAATTAGAAAACAGAAGAATAGCATGCATTAAAGGGATACAGGGAAAAGTGACCCACCACACAGTAAAATTGAGAAGCTATAAACCCCTTGATGTGGTAATTCTACTCTCAGTCCTCAAGAAATTCTCACACAGTCATGAGTGAGCAATGCAATACGTTATCTGCAGCAGTCTTGTGGGGTGAAAACTGTGAAGGTCATCATGAGGAAAATGGATAATAAAATATAGTAGATATACATCATGAAAAACTATGAAGCAATTAGAATGACTGAATAGATGTAAATGGATCTATCTTATAAACAAAGTTGAGTTTTATTTAAAAAAAAAAAAAAAGCAAAACCAGAATGAAGTATATAACATGATACCACTCACATGAAATAGAGCCCCAAAATACTATTTTTTTTCAAAACTATGTATTCAAGGGGTGCCTGGGTGGCTCCAACAGTTAAGCGTCCAACTTGACATCAGCTCAGGTCATGATCTCCTGTTTCGTGAGATCGAGCCTCGCATGGGGCTCTACACTGACAGCATGGAGCCTGCTTGGGATTTTCTCTCTCCCTGTCTCTCTGCTCCTCCCCTACTTATGCATGTGCTCTCAAAATAAATAAATAAACATTAAAAAATACCTATTCAGGGGTGCCTGGGTGGCTCAGTCAGTTAAGCCTCCGACTTTGGCTCAGGTCACAATCTTATGACTTGTGAATGCGAGCCCTGTGTCGGGCTCCATGCTGACAGCTCAGAGCCTGGAGCCTGCTTGAGATTCTGTTCCTCCCTCTCTCTCCCCCTCACCCACTCAAACAAATAAACATTAAAAAATTCTTTTAAGTACATATTCAATATTTCATTAATTCATGCCTTCTTTCATTTAATATTTATTAAATTTCTATTGTGCATGCTAGTTGCTGGGAATATGCTGATGAGCAAAAAACAGACACAATCTATATCTTCTGGTAAATTCAAATCCAGTGGGCTGTTGAAAGCTGAATTGTGTCTTCCCAAAATTCTTATGTTGAAATCCTAATCCCCAGTACTTCATCGTATGGCTGTATTTGGGGATAGATTCTTTAAAGATATGATTAAATTACAATGAAGTCATTATCATTGGCCCTAAAGTATTCTGACTGGTATCTTTATAAGAAGAAATTTGAACACAAAAAGGAGACACCAGGGGTGTGCGTCCCCACAGAGGGACAACAATATGAGGAGGCAGCAAGAGGACAGGCAAAGGCAACAAAAAAAAGACTAGGTGGTATCTCAAACATTTTCATAATTTTTTAAATTAGTGTTTGAAACATTTTTAGTAATTTTTTTGTGTTTCCTCCAATATATACCACATAGAGAAATAGAGAATAGAGAATTTTATTTCCAACAAAGGCAGGATTTGCATTAATAAACTCTCACAGAAATAACAATTAAAAATTCCAGAATTCTTATATACTAAAAGAAAATAGCTAGAGACATTAGATAACAAAATCAGGCTGAAGATGGAGGGAATTTGACACCTTAATCAGGTATCTACACTAGATAAGACTAGCATTTACCTAAGATCATTCCTCAGTCCATTCATAGGACATGCTGTAGTCATAGTGGCTCAAGGAAACAGAATGGATTTTAAAGGGAGTCAGATTGGGGTGCCTGAGTGGCTCAGTCGCTTGAGCGTCTGACTTCGGCTCAGGTCAT
>NW_026526688.1:53170925-53285925 GCF_024362965.1 Panthera pardus | reverse complement strand
GAAGGCAAGTGAAAATATACTTACTAATTCAATAAATACAGTTATAAGTTATAAATGCTCCACAGTTTTTAATGAGAATCACATGAAAGAGAATTTATCAGAATTTTTGCGTTTGTAGGGTACAAACTTATAACAGTGATTAAGCCACAGGTATTCCTGTGTGTGACTATTCATGTTTTATTCACACCAATGTATCGGATGGCATCTTAGCAAATCTGACACATTGGCCCTGACAACTCTGATGGCGTTAAATGACATTCAATGTCGTGCTAACACAGCAAAACAGCCTTAGGAAACAAATTTCCAGATGACAAAACACACACATGTTCATCAATAATACAGTGTATTCAGAATAAAAGTAATCTGAATCCACAATCATATAGCTCAGTAAAACATAGAAATTTCAAGATATGCAATTTGTGCAAAAAAAGGACACACCCGAAGGTCAGTAGCAGCTTCATTTGGTGACTGCATTAACTTGATATGCACTGTGGTCTTTCATTATGGTTTGTTACAATGAACCATAATTCTATTCAGTTCTGTTATTGAAAGACAGCTTATTTTCCTCAAAATCAACACTACACTCCCAATAATTTTTACAGAAAATCATGTAGAACAGATAATTGACATAATTAATGCTTCTCAAACTGATATCTTTTTAATCCAATAATCAAAATGTTTTGAAAGTCTAGCTAGCCTATTGCAAGACCAAAGGCTACATAACATCATTTTTTCTAAACTATTTTCAATAAGAAACTTCTTATTCAAATGTGATGAATTCTCAGACCAAAATATCTTGACACTCCTTAAAGGTCATGAAGATTCCAGAGAGCATGAGAAATTTATGTTTACTTGGAATGTATATAAATCAAATAATAACAAACTAGGTCAACATCTTGTCAGAGTCAAGAAAGAGTATTCAGTTGCCATACATTTACTCACACATCACCGCATGAAATACTACGTGGCCAACACTGATCTGATGATTATTATACATAACTGTTTTAATAGAAAGTATTTGCAGCTATTTTAACATGTTTTTTGCCATACCAATATATGACTTTATTCAGCACAAGCACAAGCATGGGATGCCTATAACCTACTTAAGAATAATTTTGTCTTTTGTCAAACTGAAAAGTGAGAACTAAAAACTACAACATCCTTTGAATGCATTAATATGTACAAAAAATATGTGCCTTCAGAGAAATAAACAAGCTATATCTACAAGATTTTAAGTTGTTGGATAATTTAATATTTCCTATATATACATATATATATGCAATACACATGTTTTCTTTCCAATTTCATCTGTTTGAAATATTTTATTTTTATTTTATTTTTTTAACGTTTATTTATTTTTGAGACAGAGAGAGACAGAGCATGAACAGAGGAGGGGCAGAGAGAGAGGGAGACACAGAATCGGAAGCAGGCTCCAGGCCCTGAGCCATCAGCCCAGAGCCTGACGGCAGGGCTCGAACTCGCGGACCGCGAGATCGTGACCTGAGCTGAAGTCGGACGCTTAACCGACTGAGCCATCCAGGTGCCCCATGTTTGAAATATTTTAAACACACATGCACTTTCACTGTTTTAAGAAACTAAGATCTATCCATTATAAAGCTGATTAAGCCATCCAACATTTTAAGAACTTTAACATGTATATGTGAAAACTCAGAGGAGAAATCCAAATATACAAAGGATGCAGAGTTGTATTAAACAAGTTACTCAAATATACTATTTTCATTGCATTAAAAAACATGTTGGCGGGGCACCTGGGTGGCTCAATCAGTTGAGCGTCCATCTTCAGCTCAGGTCATGATCTCAGGGCTCATGAGTTTAAGCCCTGCATCAGGCTCTGTGCTGACAGCTCAGAGCCTGGAGCCTGCTTCAGATTCTGTGTCTCCCTCTCTCTCTCTGATCCCTTCCCCACTTATTCTCTCTCTCTCTCTCTCTCTCTCTCTCTCAAAAATAAATAAAACATTAAAAAAATTTTTTTAAAACATGTTGGAAAGTCTTAATAAAACAAGTGGTAATTATAAGCTGATGACATGTATGAATATCTTCTTATTTTGCTATCTTTAAACGAACTTATCAAAGGGCAAAAAAAACCTCAGATATAATTTAATGGAATATGAAACAAAAATAATAAATGTGAGCAATGGAACAATTCCTGATTATTCTGATTTAGGGAGGTACATAAAACATTTTTTTATTTCATTCATCAAGAAATATATTTAAAGGAAAAGAAATCAACAGTCTCCTGGATTTTTAGAATATTATTATTATATTTATATGCACATATTTTTATTTTTAGAAGTTGTGAAGAGCACTCACAAAGATGGTAGAACAGTGTGGAGACCCTGAGCTTATCTTGTCCCGGAAAGACAGCTAGATCTGCACCAAGCGATTTTGCACACCTAGGAAACTGATCTGAGGATTAGCACAGTAATCTGCATAACTTGAGCACAGAACTCGGCAGGTACATGGTGTTGAGAGGTGAACAGGGGGAGAGAAAAGCCACAGATGGTGGGGAGCCATTTTCATGGAAAGAGGACAGAGAAAGAGAAAAGGGATAGTGAGGCACATCGGGATCGTGCAAGGAAAGCACTCACACCAAAAGCCCCTGGAGAGAAAGAGAGAGAAAGGGTGAAAACACTCACAGAGGACTGAACAAAAAAATCTGTTCCCCAAAACTACTGATGGGGAGAAAGGAGAGGGTTTTAGTACCACCAGGATTCTATAAACAGTGGAGTGGAGAGTTTTGAGTTTATAGTTTTGGAGCTCAGTGCCTGGGTTGCCCTGGTGAGGAAGTACGGAGAATCCCCAGGAGAAGACAGAATGGTCTGGGGGTCTGTGTGCCACACGGGGAGAAATGGTTACCCTGCTTGAAGTGCATTTGGTAGAGGCCATATGGCCTCCCCACAGGCGAAGATCCCAGCAGAGAATAGTCATGTTTGCTGGTATTGGGACAAAGAAGCCAGAGCAGGGTGAAACCTGGTACTGGCTGTATGCTGTGATTTGCCATAATCTCTGAACCTCTGCCAACACGTGATTGCATGAACATTTTCTGGGACAAGCCAGCACTGGCTATTGCTCAGTGAGACCCTCCTCCAGAGATTCATCACAGGTCGAAGCCACAGGGGTCTCTGAAGTGTGGAGTTTTGAAACACAACCCCATCTGGAGGGGGAGTGGAAGGAGGTGCCACCTGGCAGGCGGATAGCTTAGTCAAAACAGGGTAGAGGCAGGGAGTGGATGGAGGCCTGAAACAAAGGAAGGGTGCTTGGTGGGGGGGTCAGTGAGAGCATGAAGTTCTAGAGAGAGACTACCAACTAGGGAGAGACCAGGGAGAGACTAGGAGACTAGTCTAGAGACAAGGGAGACTAGGGAGCTGGATGAAGACTAGGGAGCTGGGTGAAGCCATTTTCACCTCTCACACATACACACACACACACACACACACACACACACCGTCACACTAGCGGATCCACCCCAGTAAGCTAACCAGTGCCACCTAGTGGAGAAAGGAGCCATTACACCAGGCCCTGCCCAGCTGCACCCTCCAAGAACATCTCCCAGAAGACCAGCACAAGTTCCCCCCGGCCACCACCTGCTTAGGGTACAGACTATACAGTGCTTCATAGTTTCAGTTCTAGGGGAAGTGGATGTAACTTCATTCAGGTTTCATTCTGTTTGCTGGTTCATTTATTTGTTCGATTTCTTTGCTGTTGTTGCTTTTTTTTTCTTTTTTCTTTTTTCTTTTTTTCTTTTTTCTTTCTTTTCTTTCTCTTTCTTGGATACAGAAAGACAAAAATTATTTTTATTTTTATTTTTTTACTTTAATTTTTAAATTTCCTATTCCATTTCATTTTCTTTATTTTATTGTTTTGTTATAGAATTTTTTCAATTTTTATTTTTTTCCTTATTTTTTTCTTTCTTTTCCCTTTTTTTTCTCTATTCTATCAAGCTTCTCTACACAAGCAGACAGAAATACAGCTAGGCTCTAGCTTCCTTTATTTGATTTCTTGCTTTGTTTTCAACTTATTAATTTTTATTTTTTATTTTATTATTTTTTACTTCCTCCAAAATGACAAAATAAAGGAATTTACCAAAAGAAAGAACAGGAAGAAATAGTGGCCAGGGACTTAATCAACACAGATATAAGTAAGATATCTGAACTAGAATTTAAAACTGATTATAAGAATACTGGCTGGGGTTGAAAAAAGCATAGAAGACACTAGAGAATCCCTTTATACAGAGATAAAAGAAATAAAATCTAGTCATGCCAAAATAAAAAATGCTATAACTGAGATGCAATCTCAAATATATGTCAGGACAGCAAGGATCGACGAGCAGAGCAGCAAATCACTAATATAGAAGATAAAATTGTGGAGAATAATGAAGCAGGATAAAAGAGGGAAACAAATATAAAAAGATCACAAAACAAGACTTAGAGAACTCAGTGACTTATTCAGAAGGAATAACATGCGAAGCATAGGAGTCCCAGAAGATAAAGAGAGAGAAAAGGGGGCAGAAGGTTTATGCGAAGAAATTATAGTGGAAAATTTTCCTAATCTAGGGAATGAAACAGACATCAAAATACCAGAAATACAGAAAACTCCCATTAGAATCAACAAAAACTGACCATCACCAAGGCATACCAGAATCAAATTTATAAAATACACAGACAAGGAAAGAATTATGAAAGCAGCAAGGGAAAAAAGTCCTTAACCTACAAAGGAAGACAGATCAGGTTCACAGCAGACCTATCCACAGAAACTCACCAGGCCAGAAAGGAGTGGCAGAATATATTCAACACTCTGAATAGGAAAAAGATGCAGCCATGAATTATTTATCCAGCAAGGCTGTCATTCACAATAGGAGAGATAAAGAGTGTCCCAGACAAACAAAACTAAAGGAGTTTGTGACCATTAAACCAGCCCTGGAAGAAATTTTAAGGGGACTCTATGAATGGAGAAAAGACAAAATAAAACAAAACAGACCAAAAGCAACAAAGACTTAGAAAGGACCAGAAAACATCACTGGAAACATCACCACACTACAGAAAACACAATGGCAGTAAATTCATATCTTTCAGTACTCACTCTAAATGTCAATGGACTAAACACTCCAGTAAAAAAACATTGGGTATCAGAATGGATAAGAAAACAAAACTCATCAATATGCTACTTACAAGAGGCCCTTTTAAAACCTAAAGACACCTGGAGATTGAATGTAAGGGGATGGAGAACCATCTATCATGCTAATGGTTGTCAAAAGAAAGCTGGAGTAGCCATACTTAGATCAGACAAACTAGATTTTAAAATAAAGACTGTAACAAGAGATGAAGAAGGGTGTTGTATCATAATTAAGGGGTCTATCCACCAAGAAGATCTAGCAATTGTAAATATCTATGCCCCCAACGTGGAAGTACACAAATATACAAATAAATTAATCACAAACATAAACTCATTAATAATAATACCAAAATAGTTGGGGACTTAAAGAAAATCAACAAGGAAACAAAGGCTTTGAATGATACACTGGACTGGATAGACTTAACAGATATATTCAAAACATTTCATCCTAAAGCAGCAGAATACATATTCTTCCCGAGTGCACATGGAACATTCTCCAGACTTCATACTGGGTCACAAATCGGACCTCAACAAGTACAAAAAGATCAAGATCATACCTTGCATATTTTCAGACCATAATGCTATGAGACTCAAAATCAACGACAAGAAAAAATTTGGAAAGATCATGAGTACTTGGAGATTACAGAACATCCTACTGAAGAATGAATAGGTTAACCAGAAAATTATAGAGGAAATTAAAGAGTATGTAAATGCCAATGAAAATTAAAATATGACTGTCCCAAATCTCTGGGATGCAACAAAGGCGGTCATAAGAGGGAAGTATATAGCAATCCAAACCTTCCTGAAGAAGGAAGAAAAGTCTCAAATACACAACTTAACTTATACCTAAAAAGACTTGGAAAAAGAACAATAAAATATAGCCCAAAACCAACAGAAGAAGGAAAATAATAAAGACTAGAGCAAAAATCATTGATATCAAAATAAAAAAAAATCAGTAGAACAGATCAATGAAACCAGGAGCTGGTTCTTTGAAGTAATTAGCAAAATTGATACATCCCTAGCCAGAGTGATCAAAAAGAAAAAGGAAAGGACCCAAATGAATAAAATCACAAGTGAAAGAGAAGAGATCACAAACAACACTGCAGAAGTACAAATAACAGTAAGAGAATAGTATAAGCCAACAGCTGGGCAATCTGGAAGAAATGGACAAATTCTTAGTAACATATAGACTACCAAAACTGAAATGGCAGTAAATATAAAATTTGAACAGACCCATAACCAGTAAAATTGAATCAGTAATCAAAAATTTCCCAACAAAGAGGACTCCAGGGCCAGATGGATGGCTTTCCAAGGCAATTCTACCAAATATTTAAGGAAGAGTTAATACCTACTACTTTGAAGCTGTTCCAAAAAATAGAAATGGAAGGAAAACTTCCAAACTTATTCTACATTGCCAGCATTACCTTGATTCCAAAAACAGACAAAAACCCCACTAAAAAAGAGAACTACAGACCAATTTCTCTGATGAACATGGATGCAAAAATTCTCAACAAGATACTGGCAAACTGGATCCAATAAGACATTAAAAGAATTAATCATCTCTATCAAGTGGGATTTATTCCTGGGATGCAGGGTGGGTTCAATATCCAAAAATCAATCAATGTGATACATCACATCAGTAAAAGAAAGAGTAAGAATCACATGATCCTCTCAATAAATGCAGAAAAAGCATTTGACAAAAAAACAGCATCCTTTCTTGAATAAAAACACTGAAGAAAGTAGGGATAGAAAGAACATACCTCAAGATCATAAAGGCCATATGTGAAAGACCCACAGCTGTCAGCATCTTCAATGAGGAAAAACTGAGAGCTTTCCTTCTAAGATCAGGAACACAACAGGGATGTCCGCTCTATCACCACTGTTATTCAACATAGTGTTGGAAGTCCTAGCCTTGGCAATCAGACCACACAAAGAAATAAAAGGCATCCAAATTGGCAAGGAGGAAGTCAAACTTTCACTCTTTGCAGATGACATGATACCAAACATGGAAAACCCAAAAGACTCCACGAAAAAAACTGCCAGAACAGATGCATGAATTCAGGAAAGTTGCAGGATATAAAATCAATGTACAAAAATTGGTTGCATTTCTATACACCAATAATGAAGCCACAGAAAGAGAAATCAAGGAATCTAAACCATTGCACCAAAAACCATAAAATACCTAGGAATAAAGCTAACCAAAGAGGTGAAAGATCTATACACTGATAATTATAGAAAGCTTGTGAAATAAAACTGAAGACACAAAGAAATGGAAAAACATTCCATGCTCATGAATTGGAAGAACAAATATTAAGAGTTTACACTACCAAAAGCAATCTACATATTCAATGCAATCCCCATCAAAATAATAACAGCATTCTTCACTGAGCTAGAACAAACAATTTTAAAATTTGTGTGGAAACACAAATGGCCCCATATGCCAAAGTAACGTTGAAAAAGAAAACCAAAACTGGAGGCATCACAATTCCAGACGCCAAGCTCTATTACAAAGCTGTAATCATCAAGACAGTACATAGTGGTACAAAAACAGACACATAAATCAATGGAACAGAATAGAGAACCCAGAAAGGGACCCAGAAATGTATGGCCAACTAAATTTAAAGAAGAAAAGAATATACAATGGAAAAAAAGACAGTTTCTTCAGGAAATAGTGTTGGGAAAACAGGACAGGGATATGCAAGACAATGAACCCGGACCACTTTCTTGCACCATACATAAAAATAAACTCAAAATGGATGAAAAACCTAAATGTGAGACAGGAAACCATCAGAATCCTAGAGGAGAAAACAGGAAACAATTTCTTTGACCTCTGCCACAGCAACTTCTTACTTAACACATCTCCAGACGCGAGGGAAACAAAAGCAAAAATGAACTATTGGGACCACATCAAGATAAAAAGCTTCTGCACAGCAAAGGAAACAATCAACAAAACTAAAAGGCAACTGACAGATTGGGAGAATATATTTGCAAATGACATATCAGATAAAGAATTTATCAAACCAACACCCGAAAAAGAAATAATCCAGTGAAGAAATGGGCAAAAGACATGAATAGACACTTTTCCAAACAAGATATCCAGATGGCTAATAGGCACATGAAAAGATGCTCAACATCACTCATCATCAGGGAAATACAAATCAAAACCACACTGATACCACCTCACACCTGTCAGAATGGCTAACATGAACAACTCAGGCAACAACAGATGTCGGCAAGCATGCGGAGAAATAGGATCTCTTTTGCACTGCTGGTGGGAATGCAAACTGGTGCAACCACCCTGGAAAACAGTATGGAGGTTCCACAAAAAATTAAAAATAGAACTACCCTACAAGCCAGCAATTGCACTACCAGGTATTTATCCAAAGGATACAGGAGTGCTGATTCAAAGGGGCACATGCAACCCAATGTTTATAGCAGCACTATCGACAATAGCCAAAGTATGGAAAGAGCCCATATGTCCATCAATCACCATACGCACAGTGGAATACTACCCAGCAATCAAAAAGAATGAAATTCTGCCATTTGCAACAGCATGGATGGAATTAGAGTGTATTATGCTAAATAAAATAAGTCAGAGGAAGATAAATATCATATGATTTCATTCATACATGGAATGTAAGAAACAAAACAAATGAACATAAGAAAACAGAAGCAAAATAAGGTAAAAACAGAGAGGGAGACAAACCATAAGAGACTCTTCAATACAGAGAACAAACTGAGGGTTGCCAGAGGGGTGTTGGGTGGGAGCATGGGCTAAATAGGTGAGGGGCATTCAGGAGGGCACTTGTTGGGATGAGCACTGGGTGTTATACGTAAGTGATAAACCACTAAATTCTATTCCTGAAAAAAAAAAAGAAAAGAAATTGTGAAGAGTAAATCATGGCTTAAAAAGTACAAACACTTGTCATAATATGTTGTGAGAAAGACATATTGCATCCTGCATTTTCTAAAGATGGCTACAACTGTAATCTCCTGTCACGTGCTCTTCTCCAGTGTGACCTTTTCACTCCTATCAAGTTGAGGACACTTCTTCCCTTCCTTGTGAATATAGGAGGGCCATAGTGACTTTTTTTTTAATTTAGTATATGACTCACAATGTTACATGAGACTCAGGTGTACAACATGGTGCTCCAACAACTCTATACATTGTGCTATGCTCGCCACAAGTGTAGCCACCATCTGTCACCATACAAGACTATGACAATATCATTGACTGTATTCTCTGTCCTGTACCTTTCATCCCTGTGACCAATTCATTCCATAACTGGGAACCTGTACCTCCCACTCCCCTTCAGCCATTTTGTTCATTCCCCCACCCCCTCCTCAAGTTTGTTCCCTGTATTTATAGCTCTGGGTCTCCTTTCTGTTGATTTGTTTAACTTATTTGTTTTTCACATTCCACGTATAAATGAAATCATGCGGTATTTGGTATTTGTCTGACTTATTTCACTCATACCCTCTAGGTCCATCCATGTTGTCACAAATGGCAAAAATCTCGTCCTGTTTATAGCTGAGTAATTTCTTGGATAATCCAGCTAATGAAGAGGAATGACACTTGTTTGGAAAACAATAACATTGTGACCAACTGGTTAGTGAATGTGTTCAATTCAGAGTATCTAAGATTCCACATCACAAGAAAATGACAAAGGCACTGAAATCTTATAGCTCACATACATAAAAAAAATTGAAATCTGTTTTCCCAAATTTTACAGCTATTAACAAAATGTTCAAGATTACTTTATTTAATTACACATTTATATTAAATATAAATGTTTATAATTTAATGAGTATTATTTTTCAGAATTATATGATGTTTGAGACATCTATATGCTTTTCAAAATTCATAATTTGTTTTGATTTCATTCTCATTTGAATGAAAAGTTCACTTTTGAACATAAATTTGTGTTCATATTATTTCTTATTCCTAAAGATGGTCATAAGTCCCCACTCTCAACAATGGATAGATCATCCAGACAGAGAATCAATAAGGAAACAGAAGATTTGAAAAAAACTGTAGACCAAATTGTCCTAACAGACATACACCAAACATTCAATCCAACAGCAGAAGAATGCGCATTGTTCTGAAGGACAAACAGAACATTTTCTAGGATAGATCATATGTTAGGTGACAAAACAAATCTCAACAAATTCAAGAAGATTATACACAAAAATAAATTCCAGGATCATAATTTGAAAAGGAAGGATGGAGACGCCTGGGTGGCTCAGTTGGTTAAGCGTCCGACTTCGGCTCAGGTCATGATCTCGCAGTCCGTGCGTTCAAGCCCTGCATCAGGCTCTGTGCTGACAGCTCAGAGCCTGGAGTGTGCTTCAGATTCTGTGTCTCCCTCTCTCTGTTCCTCCCCCACTTGTGCTCTGTCTCTGTCTCTCAAAAATGAGTAAATGTTAAAACAAAATTTTTTAAAGGAAAGATGAATATAATTTTAGAAGGAAATTAGGAGATTATGACATCAAGGCAGAGAAACAAATATAAAACATAGCACCAACTACAAATGGAAGTATTAATACATTCTAATGCACTGAAATTCTGTTCCTGAGGAGATATCATAAAGACAATGAGGAAATAAGCCACATATTGAGACAAGATATTTGCAAAATAGTAAAGTGGGCAAAACATGGCATTTTTTATTTTTACAAATAAAGAACCACAAGTTTTCATAACAAAACATTACAAGTTGGAAAAAAATCATCTCTTGAGATTCAGAACAATAGGAAATCTCATTCCCAACTGGTACAAGTGTACATTTGAAGCTCTTTGGAGAACAATGTGGCATTACCTAATACTGAACATATATTTACCCTCTAGCTCTCTAAGTCCCATGCACCTGGTTCCAGCCATGCTTGCACAGAGGTATTTCTTAGCTGACTTTGGTGATAACACTTTCATTAATTTCAGTCAGACAGCAGTTCAGACCACAGACCCTCATTGTCCGTTTTTAGTTGAGTTGAGTAGAGGCAAGGTATGATTGTTGTTACCATCTTGATTTTTTTTTAACTTTACTGATTACACTTTGGGACACTTAAAAGCCTCAGACTTATTTCTGAGTTCACAATTTGGGAGTTTAAATAAAGGAAAATCAGCACTAATTAATAGTAAAAACATAAAAAGAGCATAGAATTTATAAGGAGGCCAGATGATGCACATTCTAAAACCAGAAGTAAGCAGAAAACGCTTTTACTGATGTGGACCAATGTCAGTAAAATGTGTTACAGCTGTGAATTCATTGAACCAGGTGGATTCTTTTTTGCATGGCATAATTTTTAGCTTCTTTAGATTTGATCAGCTCATACACAGCTTTTTATGTTTTTAAGTGTATCAATTTAGGCTGGGGGAAAAACCAAATAACTAAATAATTTGTATTTTTTAGTAGGTACTTTAAAACTGTAGAAGTGAGCAACTCTTCAATCTCAACACTTCGTCTCAAAAGTATTGATTCTTCTTATCTTCTCTTATTTCAGATATCGAAATCCAATTTTTAAAAGAAGTGAATAATGGGAAAAGAGAGAAAACTGACCACCTTAACATTCAACAGTTTCAAGTTCAGAATAACCTAATGTCTATTCCAATTTCAGTGTTCAGTATCTCCAGAGTCTTTCTTTTCTCCTACTCTTTCACTCTCTTTTGGTTTGTTGTACTTCAAGAGTACAAAGTCAAAAAAATAAAAGCTATAATTCATTTTTTTCCCTTTCCTCACCCTTCACATCCAGTTTCTTTTTTTTTTTTTTTTTTTTTTTTGGTTTATTTATTGTTTGAGACAGAGAGAGAGGGAGAGAGAGAATCCTAAGCAGGCTCCACACTGTCAACAAGGAGCCCTATATGGGGCTGGAACTCACGAACAGTGAGAACATAACCTGAGCCAATCAAGAGTCAGACGCTTAATCAGAGCCACCCAGGAGCCCCCACATCCAATTTCTCACAAGACACCATCTAAATATCGCTCAAGGTTGCCTTTTTAAGTTCCGACATTGACAAACCATTTGCCTGAACTATGGAAACAGTGTATTAATTTGCCTGCCTAAATCTGGCTTTGTTCCCATAAAATTCATGAAAAACATTGCCACCCAACTGATCTTTTCAAATGCAAAAAAAAAAAATAGTGTTATTCTCATGATTAAAATGTCTGTTGGCTTCTCATAATCCACAGCAAAAAGTGTGAGTTCTTAATCATCACATTCGTCACCTGGTCCCTGCTTATACGTTCAGCCTGTTTTAAGCCACTCTCTGGCTCAAAATATACACATCAGTTTTCCATAAATTGTCCTCCCTTCTTCTCCCAATCACCATCCCTCACATTCTCCAAAAGAGGCTCAGATACTTCTCTGCTAGGAAAAGGTATTATTTTTCTGCCCAGCCCATCTCTCTAAACTGTCTCCACACCCCCTTCTTGTGTCATCACACATTTCTGTCACTGTCTATCTTTTGCAGGTGGCATCAGTTACAAGCTGAGAAGAGCTGTCATCAGATATTGTTAAATATTACCAACTTTTCTCAGTAAGCATTCCCAAATGCGTACTGGGTCACGTGTCATGTATTGCCTCAGGAAAGAAATACTAGAGCAGAGAAAAGGCTCATGAGTTCCAAAACTCTGATCTGGACCCTTAAAGGGACTCCATAGATAGAAAAACAGCCTCTTGAATCAGAGCAAGCATTATTGTCAATAGAGTGATAATAGTAAGGAAAAAGAATAAGAGAACCCAATGCAACCACACCTAAAGCTGTCAAACCCAATGAGAAAGGTACAAAAGAATATACAAGTAACTTTGTGTAATCTGATTGCAAATGGGATCTGTGCTCTACCCTCCCCACCAACCAGCTACCGGACAACCAAGTAGAATTGTAGGAGATGTTAAGACTCCCAAACAAAAACAGGAAAACACTGAAGAGGTGCCTTTGCAATATGCACAAACCACTAATGGATGTCCAAAGGAGACAATGTCAGCAAATGTCAGCAAGGACTAAAATTGACTAAGATCATATATCAATAGTTTAGAATCAAAGGCAAGCCCGGGATAAAGGGGAAAAAGCTCTGAACTGATACGAAGTAGGGAATTGAAATATGAAATAGAGTGTAGAAACTAAAGTTGCGTTTCCTGTGAACGCAACCTTGTGGACAGAAATTTATACCTACTAAGGGCCAGATTTGGGGGTGGGAAAATTGCAAGACCTGAATTATATAGATGCTTTTGTTAATGCCACGTGCTCCTCTAAGGTTAGCACTGAGAAGGCCCTCTGGAATGCTTCATGCCCCATACTGTAGAACACACAGTGGCTGATTACTTGTGCTAATTTTGTTCTCGTATAATCTTCACTTTCCATATTTCCACAAAGAGATTTAACTGATTCATTTTAATTCCTGTTAATCTGATAAGTGGATAATGGTAAGTTAATTATTTTGACTGTATTTTTAAATTAAAAATGAAATTGAAGCTTTTAAAGATATTTTTTACCCATTTTCTATTTTACCCAACTTTGTAAAATGCCTTATTATATAATTTGGCCATTGTTTCTATCAGCTTATTTTTTCCCAATGATACATAAGGATGTTATATATCAAAATTTTTTGGTTTCTTATATGTGACAAGTACTTTTTCCCAAAGTGGCTTCATTTTTCTTTTTCCTTACTTTGACATTGACATTATGCAGGCTTATTATTTTTATTTTTGTCATAATAAAGATTAAATTTTCACAGGTCGAATTCAGGAATCATTTCATTTTGGAGTTCTTGGTTTTATAGCATAATCAAAAAATGTTCTCCCATTAAAAATATTAATGCATGTACTTTTCTCAGACTTACATGATTTTAATTTTTACATTACATGTTAAATGTATTGTGATATAAGGAATAAGTATAGACCCAGCTTCCCTCTCTTTCCTATTATTTTGCTGTCATGATACATTTTACTGTGTTTGCTGTTCTCTACTCTGTGTTAGTCCCTCCCTCCTCACCCTCCGTGGCTACTCATTTATTTTTACTCTTCAGGCAAACTTTAGAATAATTTTGTGAAGTTTCACTCACCACTCTGAAAAGTCTTGGTATTTTTACTGGATTTACATCTCGCCTACAGATCCTTTTAAGGAAAATCCATATAGTTAAAATATGGAGTCTTCAAGAATGAGGCAATTTCTTTAATTTATTCAAATCTTCTTTTAAGTGCCTTAGTTTATTTCAAAAATTGTATTTACATTTGGTTTCCACATATTTCTTGTCAATTTATCATTAGGCATGTTATTGTTCATACTCTTAATGCAAATGTGATATTTTCTTCTTAATATTTTCTTATTAGCTTTGTACTGGTAATGCTTTGATTTGAGATATTATTGATATAACCTGCTATATATTTTTTTAACGTTTATTTATTTTCGAGAGACAGAGCGTGAGCAGGCGAGGGGCAGAGAGAGAGGGAGACACAGAATCTGAAGCAGGCTCCAAGCTCTGGACTGTCAGCGCGAACTGACATAGGGCTCGAACTCATGAACCACAAAATCATGACTTGAGCTGAAGTCGACCGCTTAACTGACTGAGCCACCCAGGTGCCCCTAACCTGCTATATTAATTAGGTATCTTTCCATGCTTTTCCATTTTCAGTGAATTCTCTTGCAATTCGAAATGTTCTGTCATATAAATTACTGGTGATTATATTTTTCCTCTGAGTTTCCATTATTTATGTCACTCATTCTCTTTTCTAAGTGTGTTTATTAACTGATATTTCAGGGACAGTATTAGGTACTTTTTGAGTAAAAGAAATAAAAGAAATAAAAGAAAAAGCCAGAAGTAGCTTCATTTCCAGTTGTTTATCTGTAGCATGAGAGAGGAATGCTAAACTGAGATTTCTGTTCATGTTTTCTCTGGGTCATCAGTATCTCTACCAGTTCTTAATTTTCTTATATCTTTGTCTTTGCTTTCTCCATTCTCTGACATCTCTGGATGTTCTGAAATATAGAGACTTTTTACCAGGCCACTCCCACTTTCTTCCTTTCTAGAGAAAAATAAGCATGATAAACCCTGAAATTCCCTGACCGAGTTAAGTGTTCTTCACCCAAAACGGTGGACTAGGGCTTACGTTTTTCATTTGTCCCTGTTCTGCCCACTTACTGCCACTCTGTATGCCTATCCTGAACTCTTCCTTCTAAATTTGTTATTGTAGGAGTTTTCAGAAATGTGTCCACTTGCTTTGTGCCACTATATTGTTTCAGAAGAAACTGGGGAGGAATCACTCAATAATTCATGGAAAACTCTGTCTTTGGATGACAATTTTCAAAATTTATAGAATGAACTTGTACTCTTTCTTTCATTTGTGTTCTACTGCTTCTATTTATTTTGGTTTACCTTATCGAATTTTAGGGAAGGAAGTTTATTGATCTGTTTTATGTAACTGTATTTCCCCAGAGAATGAGGTTTTCATTGAGGAAAGATAGCCAGCTCCAAGAGGAAGACTGTTGACCAGGAGACTAGTCATAAGGTTATTGCCATAAACCTAATGAGAGATTATGGAGCAGACAGGGAGGAGCTGCATGAGGGCTCATCCAGATTGAGTACATACAAAATAAATGCATTTCTGGTTCAGATACTATATATTAAATACATTGTTATATATTATACAACATGCCACCAAAAACTATTTTTGATTTTATGCAAAAACCCTGTGAAATAGTTAATAGCATCTATAATTCTAAATTAGTGCCCCTAATCCTCCAAAAATTTAAATAATTAATTCATGTCCTCATATAACTTCCTAGATTTTATAGCAGCTTAAGCCCAGGTCTCCAAATAATGGGAAATATATGATTTGAACCTTAAGACTGGTACATTTTCTCCAATTAATTGTTTTGGCAGTCATCATTTTTAAGGGCTGAAAATGAACATTTCACTGTATCACATTTTCTTTTGTTCCTATTAGTACTCCATGGACTTAGAGGAAGGCAAGAGATACTCAATAATTTTGAAACTATGTCATCGAGAGATGGTTTCCTAGCAACTGACAATGCCTAAAACTTCTTCCCTTTGTTTCAAACATGTTTACACAGCCTATGAATATTTTCTCTGATATTTTTGAATCCTCTACACTTATCTTTTCAAAAAAATTTTATTTTAGAAACTCAACCATTAATCAATGTCTAAAATCTTGGATTTAAGGTCATCAAATCTGTATATAGCCTCATAGGAGATAATATATAAAATGAACTAAAAATTCACATATGAAAAGAAAATATTGTGTGCCTGAGGTTGAACTACGTGTGTAAAAAATCTTGAAACTGCTATTAGAATGAGTAACACAGGACAACTCCAACTGATGTTCCCTTTGATTCATAACATGAAATAGACACACAGTAGCAGGGACCCTTCAGCCACCGGACAGAGAGAGAATAATGAAAAGTGTACACTTGAGATTTCTAAGAAACAGAGCTGACGACTAGGGGAATAGCTGAGCCAAACTAGAAATGGATGATAGGATACTACCTGAACACACTGGGGCCAGGAGCCCAGATCTGAGAATCATACAGACGTGGTTTCCAATCAAGGCTCTGCCAGTTATGAACTGTGTGTCTTGTGGCAGCTTATACAACCATTCTGGGCTTCAATTTTCTTACCTGTAAAATGATTACTGGTTGTTCGTTTAGGCTGCTAAGCATCGAAATCTTCTAAGCTTCATAAAATCCCCCACCATATGAATCTGAATGGAACAGAGTCCTCCCGTCGCTGTAGAAGCTTAAAATGTCAGCTACTACTCTAATTTGATGAGGCACGTGCTCTGGTCTAAAGATCTCAGATAATTGTCTCTGAGAGTAGAGGCAGTTACAACCAAGTCCCATTCCTCAGGCAGCAGTGCCTAGAGCACCAGCCACACAGGTTTCGATAGCTATTGTGACAGCCGTTTTCCCACTGGACCAGTTATCTGCTATTATCATAGGAATTACGGATGCTTAAATTTTATTCCTACATATATATCCTCCAAGGCTGGATTTCTAGCCATCTGGGGAATTCTGTTAGCTTCCCATCATCACTTCAAGTCATTTATTTTTTGCTTAAGTCAAACAAAATCTACTTAGGAGGGTTAGACCTAATAATTCAAAATTTTCTCTTATATAACACCATTACAAGTACTGAATAAGATAATACAGGTTATATAATTAACACAGGAACAGGAAAACAGCATGTGCTCAGTATATATTAATGTTATTATCAATTAATATGGTATTATTCCTTGGCTGCTGAATTATTTTCCAGGAGATAAAAATGTCACTCATATATTGGACTATTTTGATCCCCATTCTTCCAAAGTTTTATAGCAAAAGAGAAAAGCCAAAGAGTAAGAAAATAAAAAGGATCAAGGTGAAGTAACAAGAAAATATAACTCATAACATCAGACCGTAATAAAAATAGCAGCTATTTATGTTACCCAAGTGTTTCAAAACTTTCCAGATAAACAGTACAGTGATAAAATTTTGCAGCTAGTTCTTACACTAGCCAGACAATATTTTTATGATTAGTAAGTAAATCTTGAGATGAATCCTTAAAATACCAGTGTTCTGTGTGATTTGGGTAACTAAATTAACCACTGAGACTTCAGATACTTTAAAATAAAGGGATTAGTGGGGCGCCTGGGTGGCTCAGTCGGTTGAGTGTCCGACTTCGGCTCAGGTCATGATCTCACGATCCACGAGTTCGAGCCCCGCGTCGGGCTCTGTGCTGACAGCTCAGAGCCTGGAACCTGTTTCAGATTCTGTGTCTCCCTCTCTCTCTGCCCCTCCCCTGTTCATGCTCTGTCTCTCTCTGCCTCAAAAATAAACAAACATTAAAAAAATTCTTAAAAAAATAAATAAAAATAAAATAAAGGGATTAGACTAGGAAATATCTACCCCCTCTTATGTCCAAAAATCATATTTTTAAATATAATTGCTATCAAGTAGCATTTTGGATTACCATCATGAATTTTTTATGTATTCTCAGTGAACAAAATGATAAATGAGTTAAAATAATCAGGAAGGACATAAAACAGAGACAGAAAGTTGCAGCAACTCCTAAACTCCTCTCTACTTAGAAAAGAAATTTTGCTTGATTAGAAACTCAGGAAAATATGAAAGAAGTTTATTCAATGAAAATGCACATCTTGAATCCTAGAATGTGTTATTCCCAACACCTGGCAGTCATAAACCCTGAACCCCCACAGTTTTTGAGTTTGAGAGTGTGTGTGTGTGTTTGTCTGTGTGTGTGTGTGCGTTCTATTGACCTATAATATTATATCAGTTTCAGGTGTACAACATAGTGATTCGACATTTATAAATGAAATGATCACCACAATAAGCCTAGTTACCATCTGTCACTGTACAAATTTATTACAATATTATTGACAATATTCCCTATGCTGTATACTACATCCCATGAATTTTTTTTAATAACTGAAAAATGGTACCTCTTAATCCCCATCACCTATTTCACCTGTATTTCTGCCTCCTCCACCCCATCTAGAAACTGCCAGTTTGATATCTGTATTTGTGAGTCTATTTCTGCTTTTTGTTCATTTGCTTTGTTTTTTAGATTAAAGTGAAATCATATAGCATTTGCCTTTCTGTATCTACTGTGTTCATATTGCTGTAGAATCATTTAATGGTCCTCCACTTCCTGTAATCCTTCTATGAATCTTATTCCCGATTACTCTCAAACTCTAAGGGATATATTTTTAGAGTTCTTCCTATGCTGGGACATGTATGGCTAAGAAATCCATCTCAGTTCTCCTAAATTCCTTCCACAGTAGCTACTAAACAGACTCCTAGATTCAAAAGCAAACTCTTCTATTCTTATTCGTATATTTTCCTTACTTTTGCTTCTCTTCCAGGATTCCGAAAGCATTTCTGAGCATCTCCGACCTTAACAAATGAGTGTGAAGAAAATAAATGGGTATACAAAAGTATAGATTTTTAAACGTCTTAACGAAGTTGTAGAAAAAAAATGCCTAACACTCTAATTTCTTATCATTTTCATTCTGGCATTGTTAGAACACTCTCAGATTTGACTTCTGATGTCAATCTGCAAACTGTGTATAAAACCACAGCCCAAAGCAACACGACTCAGACCATGGCATTCCTGGCCGACTTGAAGTCAGAGCTCATTAGCAGCCCCAGGCCATTGGTGCTTTGAGGCCCCCTGGGTGTAGTAACAGGCCTTGCCCACCATCAAGTTGCTACAAGTTGCTAAAAAGAATCTACTACTCTTGGAGAGAAGTTTGACTTTCTTGCTTTGCCATCTAGACTTTCTTCAAATAAACTGCCAGCAGAGACCTCACATTCAACGTTATTAGCCCATGCCGATCTTTTCTTTCTTTGACATTTCCTCCTAAGAAATGTGCTCCTGAATTTTTTTATATATTGCCTGTTTTACTCCAGTATTTATTTTATTTTTCCTGTATGTGGGAAGGTCAAAATAGGAAAAGATATTGTACTTCATATTCTGAGCATTGCCTTTTATTGTTTGCTCCTTTTTGCTTCCTTTCTATTTGACACTCACATTTTTCCTTCTGCCCATCACTACATTAACCACTTGTGTTTAATCATGTTTCCTTTCCCTCGAAGTCTCATATTCTTTTGAGAGGAAACTTAGCTCATTTTTTTTATTACAAATCTGCCTTAAAAAAAATACTCACAATCTCACTCATTCCCTAAGGCAGCATTTTCAGAGCTCGTTTTACTTGACTAGTATTTTTGGAGTGGCAGCTGAGGGCCACTACAAGGCTGCTAAAAGGGAGCCATAAAATGTCATGTGAAAGAGTGAGTGTTTTAGTACAGATGGCTTCTGAGTTCGTGTCAGTAATTTTGTAGCAGACTATATTATTTTATATCTTCGTAACCTACAAATAAGTTTGAACTAAATTAGCACTCTTGAAGAGAAAATATTTTTAAATACATAAAGGCCATTCGCTGCGTGTCAGCACTAAATGTAAAAGGACAAAATGGTATATCTGACCCAACACTTCCATCCTGTCCTCCTGGCTTCATAATAGCACAACTTGCTGAGTCTGGTCGTTGTTTTTAGAGGTTACATAAACTTACAGTTTTGATGCTTTCGTGACTCCTGTGTCATGGCCAAATACATGACATTACACGTGAGAAATTTAAGTTAAAGATGAGGTCTGTTATGATTTGTTTGCAATTTGTTTCTCCTCTGCTTCTCTCCAGTTTTGTCAGTCTAAATAAATCTGGCTTCTAGCTGAAGCCACACTCACTTGGATGCAGCTTCAGATTTGGGACAGTCACCAGTTTATTTCTTCTGAAAACTCAGGCAGGGCATTTGAAATCTATTCTTAGATCAGTTACCTTTTCTTTCTTAGGGAAGAAAAAACAACTTTCATGAAACATAACATTATTTTGGCCATTAACTTTGTATTACTCTGGAGAGACCATTTTCTTGTTTCTGTCAAGTAAGTGTTTTCTGAGGAAAGGACACTGGAATCTTGGTTAAAAACAAACCTGAGGGGTGCCTGGGTGGCTCAGTCAGTTGAGCATCTGACTTCGGCCTAGGTCATGATCTCCCCATTCCTGAGTTTGAGCCCCACGTGGGGGTCTGTGCTGACAGCTCAGAGCCTGGACCTTGTTTCAAATTCTGTCTCTCTCTCTCTCTCTCTCTCTCTCTCTCTCTCTCTCTCTGCCCTTCCCCCATTCGTGTTGTGTCTCTCTCCCTCAAAAATAAAAATAAATATTTAAAAAAATTGTCTTAAATAAACCTGAAATTTAGGGGTGTTTGAACAGCCACAGACAATGAGAGATTTAGAGTCTGTTCACTTTTCAAGTGGGGAATGAAACTCTGATCTGCAGAATCCATCATTTACATTATTGGAGGATTGGAAAGGACTAGGGAGCAAAGGTCTCACTTAGGAGGGAAAGCAGACAGCATGTAGCCTATAGGAATTAGCAGATTCGTGATTTCAGGTTCCTTTTCTGCAGTTATAGGTCCCTGTACCTACTGCTTTAAGTAATAATGTCTCACATCCAGAAAACCTTATGCTCACCTTCAGGGTAATATAAATAAATGTAGATGTTAAAAACTCATAAGATCTGTGAAAAATTATCTTTTAATTTATGACTCAGATTGAGCCAAACACCCTAAGTTTCAGTTGATTTTTAAGAAGAGCAAATATGATAAAAATATTCAGAATAGGAAGATTCATGTACAAAGATCAACATCCTCTTTGTGCTGTTGAAACATGCCTCAAGGTTAAAAACCACAAAACGAAATTTAAGAATTTCATCTTCCATTTTCCAGTTCTATAGGAAAGTAAAGAAAAAAAAATCTTTGGTGATAATCATTAGTAGGAGTCCACAAATTAAAATATTACCTTACAGCTTTAGAATGGCCAGAATCCCAAACACTGACAGCCACATAAACACTAGTAAGGATATGAAGCAACAAATGCTCATTCATTGCTTGATGGAAATGTGAAATGGTATAGACACTATGGAAGACACAGTTTCTTACAAAATTAAACGTACCAGTTGCCATTCAATTCAGCAACTGCACTCCTTGATATTTCCCAAAAAGGTTAAAAAACATTTGTCTATGCAAAAAAAACTGCACATAGTTGTTCATAGTAGCTTTGTTCATAATTGGCAACACTTGGGAGCAACCAAAATGTCCTGCAGTAGCTAAGTGGATGCATAAACTGTGGTGCGTCCAGACAACAGAATATTATGCAGTGCTGAAAAGAAATGAGCCAGCTAGCCATGAAAAGACACGGGAAACTTAAATGCATATTACTAAGTAAAAGAAGCCAAACTGAAAATCTATATGATGTATGATTCCAATGAATCCAATGAAAAGTTATGAAGACAGTAAAGGGATAAGCTGTTGTTAGCGGATGGGGGAGGGAGGAAGGGATCAATCAGCAAAGTACAGAGAATTTTTAGGGCAGTGAAACTATTCTAATGACTATAATGGTAGATACAACACCAAGAGGGAACTGTAGTATAAACTGTGGACCTTGGGTGATGATGATACGTCAATGTAGATTCATCAATTATAATAAATGTACCACTCTGATGGGGAATGTTGATGGTGGGGGGAGCTTGTGATGTGTGGGGGGCAGGGAGTGCAAAGGAAATCTCTGTACCTTCCATTCAGTTTTGTTGTGAACCAAAGACTACCCTAAAATATAAAGCCCACCTTAATTTTTTTAAGTTTATTTATTTATTGTGAAAGAGGCCAAGTGGAGAAGGGGCAGAGAGGGAGAGAGAGAATCCTAAGCAGAGTTGGCATTCTCTGTGCAGACTCCAACACGGGGCTCAAACTCATGAACTGTGAGACCATGACCTGAGCTGAAATCAAGAGTCAGTCACTTAACCGACTGAGCCACCCAAGTGCTCCATAAAGTTCACTTTAAAAAAATCTGAGGGGCGCCTGGGTGGCTCAGTCAGTTGAGCGTCCAACTTCGGCTCAGGTCATGATCTCGTGGTCTGTGAGTTCAAGCCCGACATAGGGCTCTGTGCTGACAGCCCAGAGCTTGGAGCCTGCTTTGGATTCTGTGTCTCCCTCTCTCTCTGCCCCTCCCCTGCTTGCACTCTGTCAAAAATAAATAAACATTAAAAAAAAATCTTTTTAATCTGAAAACTGTCTCGTTAATTCATTTATTCAGCAAGGAAGCCTTTTATAGAGTACCTACTATATGACAGATACAACAGCCTCTGTCTTTGATGAATTGCTACTATAAAGCAGGGGGGTGGGGGGGGGGGGACAGTAAACCAGATGGATTATGGTAGCTATTATTATAGAAAAGAAATCTAAGCTATTCTACAGAAGACAGTCTCCAAAATTCATAATCACAAAGATCGAAAGTTTTGTGGTCTAATCCAGAGACATCTTTTCTCTGTTTCTGCAGCAGTTCTCTGAAGCTATCCCTCTCCATAAAAGGAAAAGTATTATAATATCACATCTGATGGTTAACTGTAGAGTGGGAATACGTAGGTTGACAGTACAGTTTTATACTCATATCTTGTTTGTAGAGTTTCAACCCATAACCGAAGTGAAACTGGAACGTGGGGATATAAAATTCTATGTCTGTATTCCATATTAAAAACCCTAAAATGTGACACCCTTGCAAAATGGAAATTGTAATCACATAAGTAATTTGCTTACAACCTGACTTGGAGTTAACACTCATAATCTATGGGCAATTAATTTTCCTGCCTTTACTCTTTGGATACAAAATCTATAAATATATGTGTAAAATAACAAAGTTTTGTTGATACTGGATATTGTAATGTTAGTCAATAATTTACAATGTAAAAGGAAACAATGATAAGAACGTGACCTAATTTAAAAAAAAAAAAAGAAAAGAAAAAATATCTTAAAGCTAAACCAAGGAAAAAAAGGAAGGAAATAAAGCTACTGAGAGCTAGAGGTAGGGGGTAGAATTAGAACTCAGTGTAACAAGAAAAATTCAATACTTCTATAAATCTAGTAAAAATGTTCTACTGAAAGATACAAAAGTAGTTTTGAATAAGAAATTCTTGAGGTGCCTGGATGGGTAAGTCACTTAAGCCTCCAACTTTTTATTTTGGCTCAGGTCATGATCTCATGGATCGTGAGATTGAGCCCCAAGTCAGGCTCCACGCCGACAGCATGGACCCTGTTTGGGATTCTCTCTCTCTCTCTTCTCTCTCTCTTTGCCCTTCCCCTTTTTTGCTCTCTCTCTTTCTCTCTCAAAAGAAATAAACTTCAAAAAAGAGAGAAATTCTTAAATAACACTGTGTACCAGACCATAATCTATGTAAACATTATATTATTTAATCCTGACTACTGCCCAAGGAGTTACTTTCATTCTACCTTTTATAGATGAACAAAACTAAGGCACAGAGAAGCTAAGTAGCTTAGATTCTGTTCCTAACTGGGGCACAGATCACCAAGACAGGAAGCGATAAAACCAGGATTTGAACTTGAGCAGTCTGTCTCCCGGCTCCTGCTCTGGGCTCAACATTATGCCACATAACCCATGTTTCTGCATTAATAAATATAAAGTAATTTCAAACAAGCACCCAAGTCATATTTTTGGACTTGAAAAACTAAGTGTAAATTATATTTTAAGAATCTGCAACAATGTTTTGATTCAGAAGAATAATAGAGATTGATTTTACCACCAGTTATTATGGAACACATAATTAGTAATACTATTCTATAATTAGACTACGTAAATCATTGTAACATAACATAAAATCACAAAATAAACCTTATTAGAAGGAAATACGTGCAATGATAAGATTTAAATCAGTGGTAAGAGGATTAGTTAGCAAATGGACAAACATATATTAGAAAATATTCCTATGTATATAATGAATTACAGAAAGATTTAATAGTTAATCTGTTTAAATGAGACAACTGTAAAATATATACATGGAAACTTATCTGATCTTGAGTTGGGTATTATCTATATATAAGAAATGAGAAATGGATAAATTGATAGGTTTAAATATAAAAAGTTATGTCAATATGGCAGAAATCACAAAAATAATTTAAAAATAACCTGAAAACTGAAATATATTTAAAATATATACAAAAAAGAAAACATTTGGTAAGAGTATTCTACCAAATAAATTAAAGAAAATAATAAAAATCTGATTGTAAAACATAAAAGGCAATTCTAACAGTTACTCCCTAAAAAAGAGAACATAAATGATTATTAAGTATGCAGTAAAATAATGAAACTTGTTATCAACGACACAAAATAAAGCAACAATAAAGCACTATTCACATGTTATCAAATTGTCAAATTTTAAAAACTTGAAAATAGTTCCTTGAATCAGTTACTCCTGTGCACTGTTGATGGTCATATAAATTGGTACAACCTTCAATGAATGTTAATTTTATGGAAATAAATGAATGTATTAAAGCATTCATGAGCACTTTTGAAAGATCTTGTGCTAAGAATTTTTTTTTTATTTGGTGTAGGGTGTAGAAGTGGTGTCATGATTTCTAAGCTTCCATCCTATATTAGGTGTTTTTCTACCTATTTATCTATCTATCTATCTACCTATCTATCTATTATCTATCTATCATCTATTATTGATCTATTATCTACACACAGACACACACAATATTCAAGATAATACACATATAGAAAGTAAAATGCATAAAGGAAAACTATAGCCATGCAAGGGCTTGCTTCAAAAGGAGAGAGTAAGAGAGATTCTGCCTCTAGCAAGCATGAGTGCATAGTGCATAATTTATTGTACATTTCCTTCCAATTTTACATAATAGCTTGCATTGTTCAGGCACCAGTGTTATCTACACCAATTTGATTGCTTTTTTATGGAAGAGAATTACAGTGCTGCAAAGTCCATTATTTTTTATATAACATTTAAAAACAATTCATTTTAGGGTTTTGGAACCAAAGGAAATGAAAACTATCTCTTGCAGATGGGTGATCCCAATGACTTCTATATATAAAGGAAAATGAAGCCTGAATACTTTGCTTACTCAATTGACTTTAACAACTACTGTATATCACTGGCTATGCTTTCAGATGCTCACCAGAAAATCTTACTAAAACCTGAATGCTTAAAGAAGTTGAGAAGAAAATCATAGAGCCAAACTAGGAAAGGGTAGCATAAGAAATGTCAAAATGGCAAGTCTTCCCCTAAATCAGAACTTTTTTTTTACATGATATTTACATCAAGCTCACATCTGATTGATAAATTGTACCAGTGGATAGAAAATAAAAGAAGGAAAGCAAAGAAAGGCCAGTGTAGAAATGTTTGCATTGCTAGATGACCCCACATTTCAATGCAAAAGAAAACAACATCCAGAGTATTTTCTCTAGATGTTGTGAGCTCCTAAGCTAATTTGTAGCAGAGATTTGTGATTTTAAGGTCTTTGGGAAGAAGGAAGGATGTGTCTAAGGGATGTTATTTGCTCCTATTTTTCATGACTGGGCCTTCTCTTTTCTGTCTTGATCCATTTTGGCTGGTTAGTGAAGGATGGAGTGGCTTTTGTTATTTCAGTCTGTTTGGGTTAATCCATTTAATTAGACTTATAAAGGATTTATTATTAAATCTATGATTCAAGAAATCATTAATCTGAATAGATACTTATTGCTCTTCAAATGATATATTTTGGGTAATAGTTTTGGAATGCTAAATATATTTTTAAATGTAATAGGGAGACAAATATGTAAAAATTAATATTTTATTATTTTTTAATGTTTATTTATTTTTGAGAGGGGGAGAGAGAGAATCCCAAGCAGACTCCACACTGTCAGGGAAGAGCCAAACAACCGTGAGCTCATGACCTGAGTTGAAATCAAGAATTGGACATTTAACCAACTGAGCCACCCAGGCACCCAAAAATTAATATTTTAGATTAGAATGAGAACAAGTAGAATCATTCGTCATTCCTCGGAGAAGCAAGGTTGTATCTTATACTTTTTCCATTTACAGAAATTGCTCAGAGATACACAGCATATTTAACATGATTGATAGATTTCACTGTCTGTCCAGTGTCTAGAAACTGAAAACATCTCTTCTAGCTTTAGACAACAAAGCAACATTTGTCTCAGTCAATTCTCCTGAAGTGAAATAGAAATGGTTTTATGAAAATGTTTTTCCCCTCTTGGTCTGTGAATGGTTTGATATTCAGGTTTGAAGTTACTTTTAAGTACTTACATTCCTTAAATTCTATAAATCTATTTTCCTAGCAATGTCACTTTCTCAACTTCGTGCAGCGTGGCCCAAATAAAAGCATAAGATGAAGCAGTGGTTTCCAGGCTCGTCAAAACCAAAAGAAATAGCCTACCTATATTCATTTCCCAGGGCTGATAACAAGGCATCACAAATTGGGTCTTAAACCAATAAATAAACAGAAAATTATTCTCTCCCATTCTGGAGGCTCTGCGATTGAAATCAAAGAAGTCACATATTGCTAGGGTGGCCAGTGATGAAGGCAGCAAAGAACTGCACAAATGAGAGCAACAAGCAGGACAGAGTTTATTCACTCTCCAAGGGAGGAGAAGGGCCAGATATCAAGAGAGATGTCAGCACCGAGTTTCTGTCAGGCTGGGCCTTTTAAGGGGTTTTGAAGGATGTGAGAGGGTTGCAGATGTGTGCATGGTGGAGGGATAAGGACCTGGGGAGGGGGTCGACTCTTGGCCAGGTACAGCAGTACATGGAAGGTTTTTCAAGGAGCTCTGTCCAGGGCTCGTCCAGGATGTGGGTTGTCATCCAAGCCAGAGAAGGATATGTTTTGTAGTTGTGGTCTACCTTCCAAGAATGGAAGGCACTGTGACCTAGAAAAATAAAGAGTTAGGGCCAAGTTCAGACACCTGTGAGTTTTTACTGAAAGCTTGGCTGGGGTATGGCAGTATTTTGAATAGATTCCTTTCACAGATCATGCTCCGCCTGAAGCCTTGGGAGAAGGATCCTTCCTTGCCTCTTCCAACTTGTTGTGGCCCACCTTCACTTGGTTATCTTCTCTCAGTGTTGTAACTTTGTAAATTAACATTTGTTAAGCAGAGACTGGGGCATTGAATGGCTAGCCATGGTTCAACAAAAGACCAAAAGATGGAGAGACAAAATGAAATAACGAAGTTTATCAATCACAGGTCCTGGAAGAAGTATACAACATGCCTTGGGGGGTCACTTTGGGAAGTCAAGGCAGAGTGCAGATAGACAGTCAGGACCTGGGGCACATGCCTTTATTAGGGCCTATGGGTAAAGTGCTTTGGGTTCCCCAGCTAAGACCAGATTGGCCAATTCAAATCTGACACGTTGGTATTCAAAGGTATTCAATTCAAAGGGTGGCACATTGGTAAGCTTCTAGGGGGTCTTATGAAAGGGATACAGAAGGGGAAGGCCCTGAGAAGTAGGGGAGACTATTGTTTACATGGGCTGCTGGGGAAGTCTTACCAGTAACTTAAATTTGCTTGTGACTCTTCTCTGAGCTTGCGGGAGAAGCTGGAGTCAGTTTGACATTCCTGTAGGCCATTTAGCCATTCAAAATGGGTGCCAAGACAACAATACCATGGAGTACTTTGGCCAAATTCTCTACACTCTGCCTTCACATAGTCTTTCTGTAAGGACTTTAATAGAGATTAATAGCACCAGAGTTAAGTTTCTCAGTGTACCACCCTTATAGTTCTGAACCTTGTAAATTAATATGATTTAATATCGGATATGTTAAGTAAATTTAGTATCCATATTTGTCTTGGATTTCCTGGAAATATGTAGTTGTCTGAGTTTTTCCAAAAACTGAGCCACCCAAGGTGCCCCTATCTTTTGAAGCTTTGAAGCCAGATACTGACTTCTCCTCTGCAGCTATGAAAGTCCTAGATAGCATCTTCTTCCAGTAGAAGGCTGTTTAGTCTACATTGAAAATTTGTTGTTTAGCATAGCCAACTTCATTAATTATCTTAATTAGATCTTCTGGATAACTTGCTGTAGCTTCTACATCAGCATTTGCTGCTTCATCTTGTACTTTTTTATTATGGAGATGGCTTCTTTCCTTAAACCTCAAGGACCAAGCTTTTGCAGCTACCTTACCTCTCCCAATCTTCATAGAATTGAAGAAAGTTAGGGCCTTGCTCTGGATGATTCTTTGGCTTAGGAGAATATTATGGCTTGTTTGATCCTCTCTCCAGATCACTCATACTTTCTCCATATCAGAATAAGGTGTTTCATTTTCTTATCATTTGTGTATTCACTGGAGTAGCAATTAACATTTCCTTCAAGAACTTTTCCTTTGTTGGGGCGCCTGGGTGGCTCAGTTGGTTAAGCATCCGACTTCGGCTTGGGTCATGATCTCACAGTTTGTGGGTTCGAGCCTGCATCGGGCTCTGTGCTGACAGCTCAGAGCCTGGAGCCTGCTTCAGATTCTGTGTCTCCCTCTCTCTCTGTCCCTCCGCCGCTTGCACTCTGTCTCTCTCTTTCTCAAATATAAATAAACATTAAAAAAAAAAAGAACTTTCCCTTTGCATTCACAGCTTGGCTAACTGGTGCAAAAGGCTCAGCTTTTGGCATACCTGGACTTTTGACATGCCTCCCTCACTAAGGTTAATCATTTCTAATTTTTGATCCAAAGTGAGAGGTGTGTGACTCTTCTTTTCACTTGAACACTTAGAGGCCGTCGTAGGGCTATTAATTGACTTGTTGTGTCTCAGGGACTAGGAAGCCCAAGGAGAGGGAGAGAGAGAAAAAAAAAGGCAAGTGGAGCAGTCAGAACACACACAACACTTACTAAGTTTGTTGTCTTATATAGGTGCAGTTCATAGCACCCCAAAACAATTACAACAGTAACGTCAAAAATCAGTGATCACAGGGGTGCCTGGGTGGCTCAGTCGGGTAAGCATCCAATTCTTGATTTCGGCTCAGGTCATGATCTCATGGCTCAGGAGTTCAAGCCCCACGTCAGGCTCCACACTGACAGTGCAGAGCCTGCTTGGGATTCTCTCTCTCCCTCTCTCTCTGTCCCTCCCCTGCTCATTTGCATTCTGTCTGTCTCTCTCTCTCTCTCTCAAAATAAATAAATAAACTTAAAAAAAAAACTCTTGTGGGAGAATCAGTACCCAGGTTTGATACAATACATTATTTAAAATGTCTAATTTTGAACAAAGAACTATAAGTCATGAGAAGAAACAGGAAATGTGTCCCTTATACAGGGGGGAAAAACACAACAAAAACCGCCTGTGACAGGGCACAGAAGTCAAACTTAACAAAAACTTCAAAGCAGCCATTATAAATGTGTTCAGAGAACTGAAGGAGTGCTTAAAGAAATAAAGGTTAAAAAAATTAATCAAAAAAATAATAAATAAATAAATAGAAGAAATAAAAGAAGGTATGATGACAATATCTAATCCACTAGAGAATATCAATAAAGAGATGGAAATTATAAAAAGAATCCAATAGAAGTTCTGGAGTTGGAAAGTATAATAACTGAAAAAAAAAATCAGTAAACTTGAAGATAGATTGATAGGGATTATGTAATCTGAAAAGCAGAAAGAAAAAATATTAAAAAAAAAAAGACTTCAGTATAAAAACCAACAAGTGTATCAATATATGCACAATAGTAGTGCAGGAAGAGAGAAAGAGAGAAGATAAAAGACTCAGATAAATAAAGACTAAAAAGTTCCAGAATTTTATGAAAACATGAATCTACATACCCAAGGAGCAGAATCTTAAAAAATAAATGGGAAGACAGCACATCAAACACATCATAATAAAAATGCCAAAAACCAAAATCAAGGAGAAAATCTTGAAAGTGATAAGGAAAAAAAGCAACTGAGTAAATAATGCTTTGACTGAATTTTTATGGCTTAGAGATACTTATACATCGTAACAGTGATTGACACAACTGTGGCCTATGTTTTGCATCCTTTAGTTTTAATTTTTCAAAGTGCCCCCAAAATTCTGGCATTCAAAGCCAAATCTAAGAGCAAAAAGAATAACAACCACCAGGATCCAAGAACAGACAGGTGGACTGAGTGAAATTCAGTATTAATGTTTTTTTAATTGATCCTGGTTAATAACTTCTATGTAGAAATCTTTAAAAATCATTTAATTTTGGGGTGCCTGAAGGGCTTAGTCCATTAAGTGTCCAACTTCGGCCCAGGTCATGATCTCAAAGTTCGTGAGTTAGAGCCCCATGTCAGGTTCTGTGTTGACAGCTCAGAACCTAGAGCTCTCTCTGCCCCTCTCCTGCTCACGCTTCTCTCTCTCTCTCTCTCTCTCTCTGATTAATAAACATTTTTAAAAATTTTTTTAAACATTTAACTTGGCTTTATTCATGAACTGATAAACTCCTTCATAAGTAATATGTAGCTACCATTCCACTTGCAATACAATGCAAATCTATCAAAAATTTTAAATATGCAAAATAATGTAAACAAGAAAAAAAACCTTGTACAACTGTTGAATCACTGTACGGTACACCTGAAACCAACATAACACTAGAATTTAAGTTATACTAAATTTGGGGTAGGGGCGCCTGGGTGGCTCAGTCGGTTGAGCGTCCTACTTTGGCTCAGGTCATGATCTCGCGGTCCGTGAGTTCAAGCCTTGCGTCGGGCTCTGTGCTGACAGCTCAGAGCCTGAAGCCTGTTTCAGATTCTGTGTCTCCCTCTCTCTCTGATCTTCCCCCATTAATTCTCTGTCTCTCTCTGTCTCAAAAATGAATAAACGTTAAAACATTTTTTTTTAAATTTGGGGTGCCTGGGTGGCTCAATCAGTTGAGCACCATACTCTTGATTTTGGCTCACTTCATGATCTCCTGGTGGTGGGATCAAGCCCACACCAGGCTCCAATCTCAATCTCTCTCAAAAAAAAATTATTAAGAGACTCTTAAAAACTGAGAACAAACTGAGGGTTGATGGGGGGTGGGAGGGAGGGGAGGGTGGGGGATGTTGAGGAGGGCACCTTTTGGGATGAGCAATGGGTGTTGTATGGAAACCAATTTGACAATAAACTTCATATATTGAAAAAAAATTATTAACTAATTAATTAAACTAAATTAAAATCTTGTAAACAATGTTTAAAGTGATCCAAGAAAATAATATTTTTTTTATTTTGCTTATATTACCTCTAACAGTATTTATTAGGAAAAAAAACAATATCATCTAAGGAAAGGAGGCAGAATTTGCTATTTGAAGATCGGATTTTAAGTTCTCGCTGACTTTTACCAGCAATATATATTTGCTCACTTGAATCAAACTCTGTAAGTCTTCATAAAAATATTTTCTTGATACTCAAGGAAACAAGTCACAGTAAAATGTACTGTGAGATATGAAGCATTTATAGACTACTTTTATGCAGGTTGTGTTATGGCTCTTCTACTTTTCTAAACCATAAATTCTGTGAAGATAGATGTTATCAACTCTGTACAACACCTAATCTATGACACTCACTGATATATACTTGACAAGAACTGATACTTCTGTTGTAAATTGAAAGCACTGGAAAGTAGTGTGTGTTTGAAATACAAACGCTGTTCTCAAAGTTGTGCTTTCTTGAACTATAATTAAAGATGTAATTTCTTATTTAACATATATGACAAGAAAATGAAATGTTCAAAGCAATGAGTAATGAATCATACAACACCAACACGCAAAAACTGAAAGGTACTTAGTCTGGTGAAAAAAAAATTGTTTTACAAATTATATTTCTGTCTCAGATTACTGATTTTGCCTAACTCCACTTTCTTCCTATCTCATGCAGAAGTACATATTCTTAATAAAAACACTAATATCTGTAATCTTGTATTTTGTTATCCCATTCATATAAAAAGATACATATGTATAATACATTAAAATAACATCTTCTGGGGCACCTGACTGGCTCAGTCAGTAGGGCATCTGACTCTTGATCGCAGGGTTGTGAGTTTGACCCCCATGTTAGGTGTAGAGATTACTTTTTTAAAAAAGAGTAAAATGACATCTTCTTTTATAAGGGAGTATATTATCTTATTATTTTCAATGGAGTTATCTTTTACTGTAAAATTAAATGGGAACAAATGAACTAGAGTGCCTTTTAAATTTCTTTGCCTCCTTTCTCCATTTCCTTTTATTTACCCTAACTTTCCCCAACTCTACCACTCAGTTCTTAAGGAAAATCATTAATATTGTGATGGCAAGAGGTTTTGTTTTTAAGAACTATGTTCAACAAGAGTTAAAGCAAAATAAATCCATCAAAATTAACAAATTAGCCAAATAATTGACATCTTTATAAGTATTCCCTTCAATTCTGTAAGCAACAATGATCTTTGATAGATCAGGATTGATTCTAATTCTGTTGTTCATTACCTATGCGACCACCAATTATTTTTTATTAATTTAGTAGGCTATGATGATATGTCAGGCACTCCACTAACTGCCTTGAATATTTTATCTCATTTTTATACTATTTTACTGAAAAGAAAATGGAGATTCAGAGAACTCATTTGCCCAGTATGGTAGAATGAGTAAGAAGTCTGACACTAGATAAGATTGTTGGTCTTTAATAGCCGGGCAACCACTAGTCAGGTATAGGAAGTTGAATAACTTATTAAACATTTCTTGCTCAATATCACCCTCTTTACAATAAGGGCAATAAAGATACCTATCTCATTAAATTACCATGCTTATTAAGTGAGATGAGTTTATGTGAACACATTTAGCAGAGTATTTGTCACATAATAAGCAAACCTTAATAGTTAGACACAGGACCTCCCCCAAAATGTATCACTCATATAAATTTCTAAAGTTACAAACCATCTATAATAGAGATATCCCTCTCTCACCTATTATTAACTTGCATTGTACTTGTTCAGAAGGAAAAGTAAATTTGACTATGGTTAGAGTGATGATTTCTATTCTAAATTATAGAATCTACTAATCCTTTTTCTAGGCACTAATAATTTGATCTTCAAAAGCATTGCCTATACAGTCCTGAAAGAGAGAATTCTAATTATTTATTGTTTTATAGAACTAAGAGAACATTTTGAAATATTTGTTTCATTAAGATTTTCCCCTTCAGTGGGGTGCCTGGGTGGCTCAATCGGTTGAGCGTCCAACTTCGGTTCAGGTCATGATCTCACTGTTCATGGGTTCGAGCCCCATGTCAGGCTCTGTGTTGACAGCTCGGAGCCTGGAGCCTGCTTCGGATTCTGTGTCTCCCTCTCTCTCTGACTCTCCCCCACTCAAGCTCTGTCTCTGTCTCTCTCTCTCTCAAGAATAAATAAACATTAAAAAAATGAAAAGATTTTCTTCTTCAGTAATAGAGAAATTCATGAAGCCTAGAAGATAAAAACAGAGTGCTTGACCAGAAACCAAAAATTAAACTCCAATTCATACAATTCTAATGTACTAAATAATAATACAAGAAACACATCATTTTTATGATAGTTCCAAGAAATGTTCTAATTGCATTGCCTTAAATTAGCTCATTTAATCTGAACAATAACCTATGAGATGGATATTATTATTATTTCCAGTTAACAAGTGAAAAAACTGAGCATAAAAATATTAAGTAACTTCTTCAGGGTCACACATCCAATGAGTGTCAGAGTTCCACAGATAGAGCACCCCTGGGAAAGTTATTTACCCCATTTCTGCCTCTGTTGTCAACTGTGAATAAAGAGGTTGAAGATAATACAGAAGGTTGGATTTTAAATCACCACTTACATGAGTCACATCTCTTATCCAGTGTCATTTTGTATTGATAAATCAATGGATAGTGGTGGCTGTGAAACTTAGGCAAATGTGGAAACTTCTGGCATTATCAAACTAGCTGTCTGGGTCTTTTCTTGATGTATTAGAATATACATCTATCTAGAATATACTCTTGATATATTAGAATATACTCTAGAATATACTCCAGATTTAATATATGAGGTCTCTAAGTAAACCAAAGAGGGCCTCATATGTACAATGAAAGCTCTTTTAATCATGAAATATCTCTATTTTGTAATCCTATAACTACGCAGTTCACACTGACATTTTCCAGTGAATCAGGACTCATCAATCCACAGACTCCTGGTTTGTTTGCTGTGAACAATCCAAGCAAACATCTACACCCTGCTGAAAACATTCTACAAATAAGAGCTGTCCTTTATCTTTCCATCAATAAATAGCATCAGGAAGCATGTTTACAAGGTGATTTGATCAGGTCATTTTCCCCCAAGAGCCCTAGGTTACTGGAACCGAGTACAAATCATCTGCTAAACCTTTTTTCCTCATGCTGAACTAGATTATGTCCAAAATATCTTTCAAGTCTATTATTGTGCTATTTCAAAGTCAGTTGTGTTATAAACAAGCCCCTCTCACTTAACATATTAAATTTCTCATTAACACTCAAAATAATTTAGTAGGTTAAAGAAATATTAAGTATGGCAAAATCTTATTGCTGGAATTTAATCCTTCAGTATGGAATTTAAAATATTAAATATTTTTAACATCATGAGATTTTTTTGCAATAGAATTACTCAATACTGTTAGCAGAAAAAAATATAATAATTCAATAAGCAATTTTTTAACTTTATAAGTGCTTGTTTTTTTTTTCTTCACTTGCCTTTTGTTGAGTAACTAGAGATTCAGTGATAGCTGTCAAGACTCATCATTCATCATATTATTACAGTTATAACACATTATCTCTGAAAACCAAGACCAAGATTTACCTGCATCTTTTAAGCTGCACTAAAGTTTTGAGGAAAAATATTGGTAATAAGTATTAATTGGTGACAAGCATAAAAAAGTCTACCCAACTCAAATGGAAATATGCCATGTAATATTGTTTAAAATATTAAATAAGTAGAAATAAAGAAATAACTAAAATAATATAAATAAAACTAGAAGTGAGAAAATGAGAAAATTCTAACATATAGAATTTCAAATACATCCTAGTATTGGTGCGTATGGGTGTATACACATCTTATTGATTACATACTCATACAGATACATTAATATACAAACATATTAGAGGCATGTTTCCCAAATTATTATTTATTTTGTAATATACAAGTTTTCTAATCATAAATGTGGATTTTCCTTTGGGATTTATTTTATTCATAGTTCTAATTTCCCTTCTCATCTAGTTGTCAGAAAAATATTGACTTATTGTGTTACAGTGTCAGAGGTTTTATTTTTATACTTAAGTCATGAATCCATCTTGATAAAAAAAAAAGATGATGAGAACAAATTCAAGAGCAGTTAAAAATAGAAAACTCATTTACAACTCTACTATTTTCTGAAACAATATAAATTTTCTAGTTAGCTTATAAAGGACTGTAAAGCATAAAATAGGCAAGGATTAAGGGAGCTAACTGAAAATTTTCAGGGGCACCTGGGTGGCTCAGTTGGTTAAGCATCCGCCTTTAACTCAGGTCATGATCTCAGAGTTCATGGGTTCAAGCCCCATGTCGGGCTCTGTGCTGACAGCTCAGAGCCTGGAGCCTGCTTTGGATTCTGTGTGTGCATGTCTCTCTCTGCCCCTCCCCTGTTCATGCTCTCTCTCTCTCTCTCTCTCTCTCTCTCTCTCTTTCTCCCTCAAAAATAAATAAACATTTAAAAATAATAATAATAAAAATAAAATTTTCAAAGAACAAATTTTAAAAATACTATAAAACTCATGGCCTGCAAAGAACATAAGAACCTAGGCACTTGTGGCTGTGTAAACTGCGACAAACATTCAGAACAGCAAATTGGCAATAGAAATCAGGAGCCATAAAAATCTTCCTCATCAATAACTCTATTTCCAAGAAGAATGCTGCTAAATACTGCTGCTAAAATTTCAAATGTAAATTGACTTATGAATCAAAATATTAATTCTGCCACTAATTAAAATAGTGAGACACTGGAAGAAAATTAAAGTGTGAAAATAGCCTAGTAAATTGAGATATGTATGTAAAGAAAACAATTATAAGGATTTCAAAATTTTACTAAAAACATTAATTCCATGGATGTGCTCAAGATTGAAAACTCTATGATACAAAATTGTACATGCAGTATAATCCTTTTCTATAAAAAGTATAAAGTTTCTAATTTACACTTCATACTCACATGCACACACAGAAAAATGAACAGAAGAAAATGCATTAGAATGAAAACAGTGATCATCCTTGGGAGAAGAAATTCAAGTATGATTTTTATGTAACTTCTTTCACTTTTCTGTGTTATCCATTCTAACTTCTTTGTTATGAGTTGAGTTTTTGTTATAACAACCAAATCTGTATCTTAATTAATCCATTTTTGAGATTGTGAATCTGTCTTTAATAAAATGCAAAAGGATCCCTTTTAAGGGCAATTTATGAAAATACTGAAGGATAATTATTCAGATTTCTGGATCTTAAAAGTGTGACTTTGGAGGGTTCTGCTTGTTTTTCCAAATGAAACTAAATTTCCCACAAAAACTCTGATGCCTGAGTGGCATCCTGTCATAATTTAGAATTTGCCTTGCTGGCTTTACTCAGGCCAAAAATATCTCATAGACAGAAATACCAAAAAGCCCTGTGTTCCTTTTTTTTTTAATATTTATTTATTTTTGAGAGAGACACAGAGTGTGAGCAGGGGAGGAGCAGAGAGAGAGGGAGACGAAGAATCTGAAGCAGGCTTCAGGCTCTGAACTGTCAGGACAGAGCCCAATGCAGGGCTGGAACTCATGAACCATGAGATCATGACCTAAGCCAAAGTCAAATGCTTAACCAACTGAGCCACCCAGGCACCCCCAAAGCCCTGGTGCCCCTTGATTGTGCCATGTAGCATTTTCCCAACATACTAGCTATGATCTCCAAGTATCTCCAGTTTAAGTTAATAACTCATAAATCTGGTAAGTATGCCAATATGGATTCCATTTTTCTCAACTCAAAGAACATTCTCATATCTTTTTATATTTGTTCTATCAATACGTAGTTGTAAAATCTTCCCACTTATAAGTTTAGTGCTATATCTTTCTATTTCATTTGGGGGGATATAATTCTTGGTGGTATTCTTACCTATAAATTTTAATTCCCATTTATGTTTTTGTAAAGTCTGTGTCTTTCTAGTGATGGTGAGGAGCACGATAGGCTACTGGGGAAAGGCGAACCAGCCTGAGCGGAGCACTGAGCGCCCCGTTCCTCCTGCATGTCACCAGATTTCAGGGAAATCTCAATCTGTGTCTCCAGCTATAGTGCGGATGCTTACTGCTTCTCTCTGGGGCAATAGAGAGTATTGTACAAAAATAATTTTGTTTACAGACAAATACTTGGTCAGTATCAGTATTGCAGAGCAAGAGAGTTTATTTCATGCTATCCCCAACAACACCTAGTTAATAGTCCAGATTCCTGTATCACTCCAGTGCCCCCCCCCCATCCAAGCTTGAAACACCCTCAGAGCCACTGCCCTGAGTATCTCTCCGGGGTGGATTTTGGATTATCTTTTTCAAACTCATCCCAATTGCCTTTCTGCTTCAAAGGTGGTTTTTCCTAGTTTCTGCCCCCTTCCAACTTGAAACTCTTTCTGATGGTCATCGTAATTATGATAGATAATTGCTTTAAAACCCCCTAATTATTATAAATAATAGCATATTTTTTAAATCTTGGGGAATTTGGTGGGAAAATACACATCTTTATGAAAGTCACTGTAACAAGGAAAATAGTTCTTCAGGCTTCTTTTGTATTTCTTATAATACTTGTTTTATAAAAGTCAAGCATGCTTTTCCAAAGTAGTTTGCTTTTGATATTAAATTAATTATGTAATTATTTAAAATGATTTCCTAGGGGCTCCTGGGCGGCTCAGTCAGTTAAGCGTACAACTTCAGCTCAGGTCATGATCTCTCAGTTTGTGAGTTCGAGCCCCGAGCCGGGCTCTGTGCTGACAGCTCGGAGCCTGGAGCCTGCTTCGGATTCTGTGTCTCCCTCTTTCTCTGCCCCTCCCGCATTCGTGCTCTGTCTCTGTCTGTCTCAAAAGTAAATAAACATTTTTTTTAATTTTTAAATGGTTTCCTAATAGTTAATTGATTCTCATGACATTTTCATTTATTGAATTATATTATTTTTTTATTTGATATATACCTGCTATATACATTTTTCCCAGTTTTCAATATCTCCTATTGTATTATCTAATATTTCAAGGAAAAATTTTAAAATACAGGAGTCAGAATAGTTATGCTGGTATTTTTTCTACCTAATTTACATGAGATACATTCTGATTTTATTATTAGCTTTTCACCAATATATTCTTATACTTTAACCAAATCTCAATTTGTAATTTTTTCTGCTCTATTATTGGAGACCCAAAACTCACGTGACAAGCTGTGTCTTTTAAATCTTTATTGTAAAATGTGTGATTTATCACTATTATAAGATATGATTTTTCTCTTACTGTTTTTTTTAACTAAATTTATCCTGCTTCTCATATTAATGTTGTGACCTTTGCATTTTGTTTTTGTCTTTTGTTTGAATTTTCCTATTACACTTCTATCATGTCTTTTATTTCTCACGTTTTTAGGAAGATGGAGAACATATCCACTTCATATTGACATAATTTTTATTTTTATATTATGTTTGGCAAATCTTGGCATTTCCATTTTTCTACCAGTGAATTTAGCTTTTATATCTAGCTTAGTAAGTGTTATATGACTTAATTCTTTTGTATAGTTTATGCACAGGAATGTATCTTATTTTTTTTTTAATTTTGCCATATGGCCTACTTTCCTTTGGTGTTTCTCTTTTTTCTCTGTTTTCAAAGTAGGGACCCTTGTTTTGACTTAAAATATTTTTTTATATACAAGTCTTTTAAAATCCTAGTAGAACCCATCTTTGTTTCACTATATCAAGACTGGAATAGTATATATTGACTTTCCTGGATGTGAGATGAAGTCCAAGTCTTGCCACTGTTAAACCACCAGATTTTTGTGTGACTTCATTAAAAGGAAAAGGAAAATAAAAGTAGGAATACCTATTCATTCAAATGTAGTTTTAAATGTCCAGGAGAGGTTGAGGAGAATGATACGTGTTACATCACACCAGAATATTTCTATAATTGCTCTACAAGAACCTTTTTATCCCATAATTATATTCACTCTGCCAATTGTGACTTTTCTCCTTTTTCTCTCTCTCAAGTAAAATATCTCACCTTGTTTTTTTTTTGTCTTCTCTCAAGTCTTCCTCCTTCAACCTTCCTTCCCTCTCTTCCCTCTCACTTCTTCTTTTCCTTATATCTTCCTCTATTCAAACATGCTTCTACGCCCTCCCCAATGACCACAGAGTTGCTGTTAGTTGGTCTTTCTCAATTATTTACAAGAAGCATTCCTTCTCTCATTTTCTGGAATTTTCACTCATTATCACAGTTAACAAATCAAATCATTTTAAGGGATTACTCTCCCCTGAAGAATTAGCAGGTGCATACACAGTTGACCTTTGAATAACACAGGGTTGAATTGCTCAGGTCTACTTACCCGTAGATTTTTTTACAGTCCAGTGCTATAAATTTGTTTTCTCTTTCTTATGATTTTCCTGATAACATTTTATTTTCTCCAAGTTGCTTTATTATAAGAATACAGTTTATAACATACAAACTGTTTGACTGTTTATGTCTTTGATAAGGTTTCTAGTCAACAATAGTCTATCAGTAATTAAGTTGTGGAGGAATCAAATTTTATGTGAGGGTTTTTTACTGAGTCAGGGTTGGTGTCCTTAATGCCTTCATTGTTCAAGGGTCAACTGTTCCTGCTTATCATTATCCACCTATAACCTTCTTCTACTAGGAAAATAAGTGACAATCACATACGAAGAAAGAAGCACTATCTATTTTGTGGCTTCTCTACCATCTTAAAGTTCATGGTCAAATCCTCTCCTCTATTCTCTTTCCCTATAGAGTTAGGTTTAACTCAACTCTGAAGGCTTTAGGATGTTTTTGTCCACCTTAGCTTAATTGTCATCATGAAAACCTAGGAACTAGATTTGTAACTATCTTGGAAATATAAACATCCCTCTTACATCTCAAAGGAAATCATGCTGGTGACCCAGTAACCCCTGTTGTCATTTTTCTTCTTCTGTTAGCATCTTGCCACACTACCACTGCCCATTCTCCTATTTCTTAGGGAAAAATAATATTGGATATTTGTCCTACAAATTTAATCTCTCCCTCTAGGGTCTCTGTATCAAACAACATGGAAAAGTACTCCACATTTATGTAAGGTCTTTTTTATGTAAGGTCTTTTTTCCCCCACATGGATAGAGTCCACCATAAGATGTCCCTTGTCCCTTCTTGCTATATTTGAAAAAAAACACGTTAGTCATTTCTTTCTCATTAAGCCCCAAGTATAAACTCATCCATATGATCATACTAGACAAATTAAGAGAAACAGTCCTAAACTGTGTTGAATAAGTACTGAGGAGCCCCAATTGGAATTGGAGATCCATCTACCACGACTTCCCTTCTTTCCAAATGCATGCCTCCCAAAAAATCTTGCTTACTTTTCCCTGGTCAGATTTGCCAAAATTTGATCAAGTATGGAGACAACATAGGTAGTATGCAATAGCTCTTACTTCCTCTCAGGAACTTCTGAATCCTTCTTCCTCCAACTCCACCACAACCAAGTAACACCATTCAGTTATTTACTCTGCTTTTAGAATAATCTTCCAATTAATAAATCTGATCCTGTTTCTCTTCTGCACAAGAAGTATTACACAATAAAATTCAAACTCTTCAAGATCACACTCATGGTTCTCAGACATCTGGGCTCCACCTACCTCCAGATCTTAACTTTTACTGTTCTTTCTCATTGCTTTTATATTGCATTCAAACCAGACTGCTTGTAAATCCGTTAGCGGGCCTGGGTTTTCATGCTTTTTTTTTTAAGCTTTTCTACTTGAAATGAACACTTGAAATCAACACTTGCAAAACTACTTATTGAGTCTGTAATTTAAAATCTTATCAATCTCAAGTCTCATGTTCATCATGGGCCTACATTATTCCCTATTAGAGATAATCCCTCCTGACTTTTTAATCCCACTAGAAAACAATAATCCACTCTCCCTTTTTATTGTAGTTACAGGTATATGGTTAACTGCTACATTGCAGTCCAATGAATGTTGCCTTACTAAAGGCATATTCACACTCTTCATGTCTTATGTTATATTCATGTTCTCCTACAATGCCCCTGGCAACATCACTGGTCATAAAATGGGACCACTTAAAGAAAAATGAAGTGCTCTAACTTATGGTCATCACCAAGACCCAAACACATGAGATACAGCCTCTTCAACCTTTTAGCCCAGCCCATTCACCAGTTTCCTACCACCCAGGGCAAAACAATGATCTGCTCAACTCACAAAATCATGCAAAATAAGCCATTGTTTTAGGTCACTAAGATTTCAGGTGGATTGTTATGCATTCGAGAGATACCTGAAACAGTATGTTTTTCTTTTCCACTGGATTGAAAATGCTTTAAATGGATTCGACGTAGTTTTACTTTGTTGAACAATACTGAGCACAGTTCTTTATAAACTATGTATATTAAATAAATATCTAATTTAATATGTAATAATGTTAAACTCATTATAAATCTAGGTTAGCATGAGAGATTTTTAATCCCTATTTTAAAATAATAGGAATATCAGTTAACTTTTTTTTAATGTTTTATTTATTTTTGACAGAGAGAGTCAGAGCATGAGCGGGGGAGGGGCAGAGAGAGGGAGACACAGAATCCGAAGCAGGCTCCAGGCTCTGAGCTGTCAGCACAGAGCCCGACGCGGGGCTCGAACTCACAGACCACAAGATCATGACCTGAGCCAAAGTCGAACGCTCAACCGACTGAACCACCCAGGAGCCCCAGTTAACATTTGTATAGTAATTTAATATGGTTCAAAAATGGATAAAAAGTAGACCAACTCTAGAACTAGTAAACAATTATAGTAATGTTGCATAATACAAGATTAATATACTAAAGTTAATTGCTTTCCTATATGCCAGCAATGAGCCATTGGAATCTGAAATTAAAAACACAACAAAGAAGACTTTTAAAAAAAGAAGAGATATTCCACATTCATGGAGAGGAAGACTCATTATTGTTAAGATGTCAGTTCTCCTCAACTTGATCTATAGGTGCAACAAAATCCCAGTAAGTTGTTTTGTGAATATCAACAAACTGATTTTAAGTTTATATGGAATGGCAAAGGACCCAGAATAGCCAATGCAATATTTAAGAATAACAAAGTCTGAGAATTCATACTATCTGATTTCAAGATTTACTCTAAGGCTACAGATTCTTACATGTGTTTGTGTGGATTGATAGCTCATTTCCTTTCATCACCAAATAATATTATCTTGTATAGATATATCACATTAACCAATTCACATATCAAAGGATATTTTATTTAATTCCAGATTTTGGCAATTATGGATAAAGCTGGGTTTTACAGGTTTTGTGTGGACATAAGTTTTAAACTCATGAAAGGAGCATAGAATAATGTTTGATCAAAAAGCTGTGCACCCTGTGACCCAGTCAAGCTGATACATAAAATTACTGTATTATGAATTTTTATTACTTATATAATAAAAAGGAAAAATGTATATAATACAAAAATATTTTTCAAATGGACTTTCAATATTTCACCTCTATAAAAGCCATTTGCACAATAATAGCTCCTGATATTTTTCTGGGTGTTTCTGTGAGAGTGTTTTTAGACAAAATTAACATGTGAATCAATAGACCAAGTAAAGCAGATAGTCCTCCCTACTGTGGGTGGGTGTCATCCAATCAGTTGAAGGCCTAAATAAACAAAAAGGATGACTCTCTTCCCCAAGTGCCTGACTTCTTTTGAACTGGAACATTAGTTTTCTTTTTGCCTTCAAACTTAAATTGAACCATTGGCTCTTCTTGGTTCTCAGGACTTCCAACTCCAACTAGAATTAAACCTTTAGTTCTGCTAGGTCTCCAGCTTGCCAACAATTCACACTACATATAATGGTACTTGCTCTCTTCCATAATTATGTAAGCCAATTCCTTATAATAAATCTCTTTATACACACACACACACACACACACTCTATTGACTCTGTTTTTCTGGAGAACCCTATTCATATAGCTAAGTACAAATTAAATCTTGTTGATCAGATGACAAAATTACTTCCTAGTTTTTGCAAAGTCCACTTGCACTGAGGTTCCTCTTTTATTCATTAGGACTGATTTGTGTCTATTCTTTTCCCAAGAAGCCTGACTTCCTTTTCACATATACTTTGATAATAAGATTAGCCTGGGGTGCCTGGGTAGCTCAGTCAGTTGAGCGTCCAACTTCGGCTCAGGTCATGATCTCACAGTTCATGAGTGCGAGCGCGTCGCTCTCTGTGCTGACAGCTCAGAGCCTGGAGCCTGCTTCGGATTCCGTGTCTACCTCTCTGTGCCCCTTCCCCACTCATGCTCTGTCTCTGTCTCTCAAAGATGAATAAACGTTAAAAAAAAAATTCAAAAAAAATAGATTAACCTTACAATTATTTGTGTAACCTTAAAGAATTTGTTTCCTATAGCACAAGGGACCTACAGCTACATCTTTGTTACTGCCCTAAATATTACAAAATTATCCACAAATTATCTACATTTTTATAGTGTTAACTATAGTTATTTCTGTAAAATTTTTCCTTAAAATATTCCAGACTTACTGTCTTTTAAGTCATAAGCAGTTTTCAGAATTTATATTACTTTCATTTTCATGAGAATTAAAAATAGATGTCAAGTAAGTATGTCTTGCTTGTTTCCTTTCTATAGAGATCTTTTCCAAATTATCTTCTTATCCTATTCCTATCTCCTTTATTCTGTGGACTCCTTTGATAAATCTGTTAGGTTTTCTTTCTTTCTTTCTCATGCACATCTAGGATCAATTCTGGCTTGCCTTTTTTTTTTTTAATCTGAAAAATAATGGCTGGAGTTTGGGATCCCCTACAATTAACAATAACCTTCTTTTTAATGACCTAATTCTGAATTTCCTGTTCAGTTTTTCACTAGTTAGAGAAAAATGGGAGATTTCTGACAAGTGTATTGTCTAAAATATTTTTGCTGAAATTATGGAGTCAGGATGAAATTTCCAAGTGCTTTTCTATCTAGCAAGGCTTCTGGTTTAGACACATCTGACATATGCTTTACAACTTGCTTTAAGCTTTTTCCCTTACTGTTTAAACTCTGAGTTGGTAAAATGTATTTACTATTAATGAGGGTTTACTATTAGCTTATGAAATGTGGAAATATAATGTGCAGATTGCTTGAAAAAAAAAAGTATTATAGATTTACATTTACTCATTGTTTTGCCTTAGATTCCAAGAAGCTCAGTGATAAGTAAATTGCTCTACTACATTATTATTTTTTTTAAAAACTAACTTTGTCAAATGCTTTTTCTGCATCAATTGTGAAAATCAGATGGTTCTTATCCTTTCTTTTATTAATGTGGTGTATCACGCTGATTGATTTGTGAATATTGAACCAACGCTGCAGCCCAGGAGTAAATCCCACTTGATCATGGTGAGTAATTCTTTTAATGTACTGTTGAATTCGATTTGCTAGTATCTTGTTGAGAATTTTTGCATCCAGGTTCATCAGGAATATTAGCCTGTAATTCTCCTTTTTAGTGGGGTCTTTGTCTGATTTTGGAATCAAGGTAACACTGGCTTCAAAGAATGAGTTTGGAAGCTTTCCTTCCAATTTTATTTTATTTTTTTGTAACATTTTGAGAAGAATAGGTATTAACTCTTCTTTAATGACTAGTAGAATTAAATTCTGCCATTTACAACAATGCAGATGGAACTCGAGTGTATTATGCTAAGTGAAATAAGTCAGTCGGAGAAAGACAAATATCATATGATTTCATTCATATGTGGAATTTAAGAAACAAAACAGATGAAAATAGGGGAAAGGAAGGAAAAATAAGACACAGAGAGGGAGGTAAACCATAAGGGACTCTTAAATACAGAGAACAAATTGAGGGTTGCTGGAGGGGCAGTGGGTGGGTGGATGGGCTAAATGGGTGATGGGCATTAAGGAAGGTACTTGTTGGGATGAGCACAGGGTGTTATATGTGAATGATAAATCATTGGGTTCCGCTTCTGAAACCAATACTACACTGTATGTTAGCTTACTTGAATTTAAATAAACAAATTTTTAAAAATAGTAAAATTAAAAAGTTAAAAAAAAAAGAGTAGCTTATCCTTAGCTCTTTTCTAATCGCATTTCTGGGCCATTATATCCTAATTAGAATTTGCTACATACATATGAACATTATCAGCCTCCATAACTTTTGTTCAATTTGGTGGTATATTTAATTAATAAAACAGAAGTATTTATAAAGGAAACATGAGTTTCCTTTATATTATATTCTTTACAGGTAAATACGAAATAAAATTCACATTGAGATCGTTTTCCTTACATACAACAAAAAAATAAGAAACATACTGTAAAATAGTGCCTGCTATGATTCCAAAAATTTCTGAAACATTATACTGGTATGAACAATAAGCAAAGCCTTCCAAACACCCTCAGCCCCTAAAAAATGCATCATCATATAAACTTTGATCAAGAACTTAACATCCAAGAGCATTTTCTTCAAGTATGATAAAAGAGGACTTCCCTCTGTTATTAAATGACTCTTTATCCTTCATAAATTCAGTTTGATTTTTATAGAACAAGTATATTTAGAATTATTTTTTAAAGTGATAATATTATACAAGTGCCTTATCATATAGGAGCTTTTATGCCTACTAGAGAAATAAATGGCTATCTCTTACTTTAACTAACATGAGGCTGTTAGGCCAACCAACTCTACATGTAGATACAGGAAATTCAAATTTTGCCTCTGATGGGTTTAGCTGACCTTACTACATGCCTTTTTCTCAGACAGGATTATAGCAACACGTTTAAAAAATATAAAGGTTATTTTTAAATTCATTTTCTTTGTTACATTTTTAGAATTCAAAGTCATGGAGCTATTCTTGACTTCATATTCCCACATCTCTTTTCACTTCTAGAGACAGAAGTTATCATAGGGAAATATTCTTTGACAGCTAAAACCCAGGCTTAATATTCTATTTCCTGTGAAGAGAGATTGGATTATATAAATGTGACATGTGTCAAATGGCAATTTCAAACATTAAAAGTATTATCTTACTTGGAGGCCACCACCTCTGAATTTAAAGAAGAAATTTTTTAATTATTTAATAATATTAAACATCATATTTTGATCGCCAGTCATTCTACATTTTATACCAAAGTCCGTGTTGTGAATGTTTGATATCAGCTGTAAATACATGAATGCTGTGGTTTCAGCATGTGGCCAAACTCCAAGTCACATTTTGTCTTTTTGGGGTTTGGGCATTCACAGCATGTTGTTTTCAACAGAATTAGAACTCCAAGTCTGTGCTCAACACAGTGCCAAATCTGCAAACAAACTCTTCCAACACATAAAATGCAGTAATGACCCTGACAGTGATGACTTTGACGTAGCCCAAATGAAGACAGCTAAAGCTGTGTGCCCTTTAAAAGCAGTCAAAACTGTTCAACATCAAGAAGAAGAAAAAAAAAAAAAACAGAAGTTGTCACAATGCAAATGTTTACTCAATTTAAGTATACTCTACTATAACCAAATATACAAATAACTGATCTGAGTTGACTAATGTTTTGTGTATATAGAAGGGTAGGCATTTTTCGAGAAACACAATGAATTGACAGTGATAACTTACTGCAGAACATCAAAATAGGTGAGATAAAGGAAATAAATAATTTTCAACCAGTTTCCTTAGCAACTAACCAATTGACATAAAAAAGAAAAGGATTTGTTCTGTCTGCTTTGAACTATAAGCTGCTACATAATTTGCCTATTATAGACTTCATAGAGGAGTATCTGATATATAGGCTTTTTTCCATTACCTCAATGTCCAAAAGTCCTGGGATTTTATCAACTTATATTTAAAAACAATCTTTTCTATCCACTATTTCGACTGAGACTATAAGAAACATAAACAAAACCAGAGAATTTCACTGGATTTTTACTATTATACTGAAATACCTGATTTACCTTTATTGTTTGGAATTGCATGAACATGACAAAAGTCACGGTGAAAATATCTGGATTTGCATTTCTATGAGAAATGTGATGGGAAGACAATTTTGCAATAGTGGTAAAAAGAGAGGATCTTGGCCACACCGTGATGAGCCAGAATCTGTTTGTAAGTGCCAAGTGAGAAGTGTCTCCATGCTACATGGGGATGGGCAATGGACAGTCAGAAGGATATTCAACCCCAAAGCAGCAGCCAACAACACATATCTCTGGGAAATGTCACACAGAAAATGACATAAAATCCTGGGATGCAGTTGGATGCAGAGAACATGCATACAGAATAACGTACAAAAAAAGAATTAAAAGATTGGTGGCTTTTGATTCTCAACAAAACATGGAATTCAGAGAAATACCTTCATTTGGATTTGGATTTGCTGTTTTGCTTTTCATTGTTACAAGTTTTTCATTAGCATACTCTCTTTATGAATACAGCAAAACATACATGATTTCATTTTTAAATCACAGTGCATTTAGGTGTCTATTAATAGTTTATAAGAAAATTATTTTTTGTTCAACTACATGATTTACACTTTAATTTTACTGTGTACATAATCTGACACACAATGAAGGTTAAAAAGTGCTTCCCCAAACCACACTTTTAATCAAAGCCTAGAATCCTCAGGGGCAATTGTTAAAAATGAAGGTTTCTAGAGCTCTCTAAAGGACTGATTAAATAAGTTCCTTGGAAACCACTGTTTGACATCACCAACTGTAAACTCTCTAGCATCACACTGTAGAGAACATACCGACGCACTTACTATCGGTGTGCATACATGGTCTGGAGTTATATTTTTCATTTGTTACTTGATATAGGCCTTTCTGTATCTTCATTTAATGCTTGACTATCTTTTTAAATCTTGGGAACAGAAAAAGAGTTTTTTTCTTAAGTTTTTTATGTTAATTCCAGTTAGTTAACATAGTGTTATATTACTTTATATTAGTTTCACTTATAGTGATTCAATACTTCCATAAGAAAGAAACTTTAATGATTGTTTTCTGTAAGTCAAAATCAATCCCAAGGAAATGGATGAAGCATTCTCATAGGACAGGTGCAGTTTCCGAAGTGTAATCCTTTATTAAGGTAAAAAAAAATCCTTCAGGATATAAAAATAAAAGGGATTAGTTTACCCTGAATTATTGGATAAATGTTTAAGACTTTTGCCTTGATCTTAGGGATATGGAATTGATGATCACACATATACTCCATCTTTTCCAGGATTCCATCATTATGGAAGAACCTGGTGGCCTCCTTAACATTTTGAAGATTAAATATATCCCAATTATTAATAGCTCTATTAATATCTATGTGTCTGGGACATTCAAAAATTTATCTATGCCAGTTTTCAAAAACACCTGTGTTTCTATAACCATCCTTGAATACTAAGTCTACAAATGTATTACATCCTATACAAAGAACTGCCATGCTCAAATTTTCAGTGTTTCATTGGTTCAGGTTTTCCTTTAGCCACACCTTTTGTAATTCTGTAATTGTGCCATGTTCTTGACCTTTTTAGACAGAGGAATTCCCATAAATGTGATAGCTCTATGAGAGCCTTTAAACAAACCCCACCTCATTGAAAAATATAGTTATTCTACTCTTAACTGTTCTTAATTTGGCCACAGGTCCTTTGGATACCAATACTTAAATTAAATATTGTTATTTTGTTAACTAGACAGCAGTTTAATGGAAAAAGTATTACCCCTAGAATGCAACACTGCCATTTCAAGCAATTACCTAGTTCTACGTCTCCTTCATCTATAAAATGGGGCTGATGTGACCTCTTGCCTACCTTGACAGTTTTAAGGGGAAAATGGGAAAATAAATATAAAATTGCTTTTAAAAGATTATTTTGAATGGTGCTCATAAATATAAATACCAGTTAGTCTGAATTTGAAGTTAACACATAACTTGCCCCCTACTAAACCACTGACCAACAACTATGTACTTGCTTTTCATGAAAAGGATATCCATGCCTATGGGAAAAGCACTAGAAATTGGTTAAAATCTAGCCCTGCTCCTCAGTGATAGGCCAGTTCACTTCATTTCTTTTAATTTCGGCTTTATTATCAAAGCGTAGGAATTATGATGGAAATAGTGCTGCGAGACTCGGAAACTATATTCAGAGACTGAACTTATGAAAAATTCAAAAATAACAGATGAAGTCAGAAATGACCAGTCTTAAGGAAGAATAAAATATGTAAGGTAAGAAAGTGTAAACTGAGAAATGCAAAAATAAGTTGCCTTTTCACACATATAAATACACGCACATCTTCATCCCTTCTAGGTTCCATGTAGGAAGTTAGTCAAGAGAGAATGGTCATTCGAGCAGAGGGCTCAAGGATGAGAGGAAACCTGCCATAGAAAGACAAGGGGAAGGAGCATTCCTGAAATAGAGGAAACGGCTAGTGTAAAAGCTGTGGGTAGGAAGTAAGCTTGCCTCAAGGTAGGTGGAGGCCAGCACACTTAGGGTCTTGTAATAGGAAGCCACTGGGGCAGTAAGCAGGAGAGTGACACAGTTTAAAACTCAAAAGATTACTCAAGCTGTTCTGTGACAATGAACAATACAGAGACAGGTGACAGCGAGGAAGCCCAGTTAGGAGCCACCTGTGATAATTCAGGCCAACAATAATGATGGCTGGGCCAGGGTGGTAGCTTGGAGGAAGGAGGAAGCAGCTGGTTGTATACATTTTGAAGTTGAGCTAATATGACTTACTGATGGATTGGTTCATACTCAGATGCCCAGTAGACACTATGGGCATCAGTGAAAGGCTTTGGGACCAAATACCCACAGTGCCCCTTGTTAGCTGGCAGCGTGATTTGACCAGGGTTCATTTTCCTTATTTGTAGGATAAACATGAAATAATAGCACCTATCTCAAAGGTTTGTCACAAGACAAAATGAAATAATCCATAAAGGCTTTCAGCCTAATAAAGGCTAGCTATTATTATCACCATTATTCTAATTATTACCATTTTCCACCAATGATTGTATTAAGCCTTAGGATTGATCTCTCGGCTACTGACCTTCTTGTCCTCCATCCTCTTCAGATTGCTCTTTCTCAAATATAAATTTCGTGGCTCTGTCCTGCTGAGAATCTTCAGTGGTTCCTCATTCAGATAAAATTAACTCTTGGGAATAGTATATTTGGTCTTTGGTAACCTGACTCCTTTCTTACCTCTGTCACCTCTTCAACCCACCTCTCACTTTGTCTTTTGGTTTTAAGGAGATATTTATAGCTCCTTAAGGAGGTAACAGGTCTTATTTCTTTCCTGCCTGTGCCTTTTCTTATGCTTTTCTCTCTGCCTGAAATGACCTTTTCTGGTGTCCTTCTCTGAACTTTTTAGAGTTTAACTTGAGTGTAGCTTCCTGACGTTACAATGTGATACAGAGTCCTCTCTTAAGAGGGCCCATGACATCTGATCTAGATTATAAATTCTAAACAAGAAAAACTGCTATGATATCAAGCTTGGTCCAGTGTGGAGCACGTAATGTATGCTCAATAAATGTTCAGAGATTTGTACTTTAAAAAAAATCTTAAAACATAAAATCTGTTCCTCTTTTGACATCCTTTTGACCAGAGGAAGACCTTCTGATATGACACCCATGATTTCTGGGATTCTCAGCGTTCATAAAAGAATGTTAACTCTACTCACATATCATATATGACATATGCTTGTGAATTCAGCTGGCATTAGCTGCATGAAGTTAGTTTTCAGAGACTAGCCCACTGGACCAGATAATATTGTATATACTCCTCTATCAGTCTAGATCAATCGAGAAATGTGAATTCAAACTATTTCATTTTTACCCCATCCAAATTATTTTTACTTAAAAGGAGCTCCAGTGTCATGACATCAACATGTACTGGGGATTATTAAAACAGTCTTTGAAACACTTAAGAATATTGACCCTAAAGTCAATCCCTACATTATCATACTTCATACTTCATCTTGTGAAATTGCTCACATTAATTTTCTTATATGGTAATTTGCTTATTAATCAGAATGCCTTAGTCTCATGCATTGCTAGTTATCTTAGAACCAAATCTGTACCACTCTCATAGTAAGTATAGAGATTACAATAGTGTAGTGTTTTTTGGTTTTGGTTTTCTTGCCTAATTCTTAATCTATTGTCCCCACCCTATTCTACTTTCTCCTTTTGTCTTACCTCAAATTATGAATCCTGGTATTAATCAGTAACACTAGTTATAATAGAGAGTAACAAATATGCTGTGGAATCTCTCATATGCATAGAACCTTATCTCATATTGACATGCACAGTCTAGGAAAGGTGACTCCAGCAGACTGAGCCTACCTCCAGGTGGTCATTCCAGAACCCAGCTAACTGAGCCTTTGCCATCTCCATTATGTGGCTTTCGATGTAAACAGATGCCATTGTTACCCCCATTCAATAGGAAGAGAAAAAGAACGCGGAGGTATAGACATAGAACTTTCTTATGGCCAGGCCTGAAAGGGATCCCCACCACTTCCGTTCACAGTCTCTGGCTAGAACTCAGGAAAATGGCCTCACCTACCTGCTTTGGGGGCTTGGATATACAGTCTAATTATGAGCCCAAAGAAGAACCCAATGTCAATTTGTTAAACAGCTAGCAGTATCTTCTACAAACATATTGGCAAGTCTCAAACCCTTACTAGACAAGCAGAATAAGATTAAATAAAAGCACCCATATGGAAGAATGTTTTTAAAACATTCATAATAGAAGCAGAATATTAGGTTAAAAACTCAAGTTAAATGATGTAGGATAGAAAAGTCATTAATCTCCCTAAATTTCAAAATTTGTTACACTTAAAGAAAATTAAACACTTAAGAAAATAAATATTGAATGTTATTTATTTATATTTTTTAAATTTTATTTTAAAGAGAGTGGAAAAGTGGAAGAAAAGGGAAAATGGAGAGAGAGAGAGAAAGGGAGTGAGAGAAAGAGAGAGAGAGAGAGAGAGAGAGAGAGAGAGAGAGTCTCAAGTAGGCTCCATGCTCAGCATGGAGCTCGATCCCACAACCCTGGGATCATGACCTAAGTCAAAATCAAGAGTTGGGACACTCAACCAAATGAGTCACCCAGGCACCCCAAATGTTCTTTTTTTTAGATTAAGAAAATGTTTCTTCATTTTGGAAACGAAAACATTACCAAAACTGAATTTAATTTAGTGTACGGTGTGAACATTTTTTATAGAGCATATTTTTCTCAGAATAAGACTGACTATTGATTTGTGCATACAGAATTTTACTGGAGGATGAACATATTTTCCTAGTAATGCCATTGTGTTATACTGTCATACTCATTTTAGAGAACGAGTCAAATGAAGAACAAACCACTTTTTACATAAGATAGGGATATCTTATACACCTAAATTATATGATGTACTTAGAGTAATCAAAATCATGAAGACAAAAAGTATAATGGTGGTTTCCAGGACGGAGAAAGAGGAGACTGGGTATGGTTTCAGCTTCGTTTCAACTTCACAAGATGAAAAGAATTAGGGAATGGATGGTAGTGATGGTTGCACAACAATGTGAATATATTTCACATCACTGAACTGTACATTTAAAAATGGTTAAGATTGTAAATTTTATGTTACATGTATTTTAACTCCATTTAGAATAAGAAGAGGAAGGGGCGCCTGGGTGGCTCAGTCGGTTAAGCTTCCAACTTGGGCTCAGGTCATGATCTCATGGTCTGTGAGTTCCAGCCCTGCATCGGGCTCTGTGCTGACAGCTCGGAGCCTGGAGCCTGCTTCGGATTCTGTGTCTCCTCTCTCTGCCTCTCCCATGCTCATGCTCTGTCTCTCTCTGTGTCTCAATAACAAATGCACATTAAAAAAAGTTTTAAAAAGGAGAAGGAGGAGGAGGAGAAGAAGGAGAAGAAACCTAAAGAATAACACATGAAGTAGTGGTTAATTTGGTATTTAAAATATGGGCAAAACCCCTATATAAATATCAGCAAAGTGAGCCATGAACTATATTGAAAGCCTAAGGTATTGAGACCAAGAAAGTTTTCATGCTAGAAATGCAAAAAAGACCGCAATTTATTAAGAAAACTACTAAGGAGGGCCCCTGGGTGGCTCAGTCAGTTAAGCGTCCAACTCTTGGTCATGATCTCATGATTCATGAGATTGAGCCCCTTGCCTGGCTCCACACTGATAGAGCAGAGCCTACTTGGGATTCTCTCTCTCCCTCTCTGCCTCTCCTTACTCTCCAAATAAATAAATAAATAAATAAATAAATAAACTTTTAAAAAAAAGAAAAAGAACTAACGAACAAATATCAACAGATTAAAGGAGAGAAGCCTCTGATCATCTTAATAGATACTGAAATTGCAATTGATAGAATGCAACCTATGCTCCTTTAACAAAATCCTAATCAGATAGAGATACAAGGAAACCTCTCTAAGTTGCTGAAAGCATATTTGGCATAAACCACTGGAGCCTCTGACATTATCACTGTCAAGGTGTTTCTTACTCAGGGCTTGATCCCTGTGAGCTAACATCAATCTTTTCTGTAGGCTCAACTTCGTCATTGGTTCTGTTTCTCAAACAGATGAAACAATGGCTGCAGAAGATGTAGAAGGCTTCGGTCAGGTAGTTTCTAGAATCAAACACAACGCCATTTTAAAGCTCTGATAGGAATCACATATAATTTCAAAGTCACTGCTTTGTCTGTGACATTGCTTAGGTATTTATTGCAACTAATTTTGCACTAAGTGGAAAGGCTATATTTTTTCCTTCTTTCCCAATAATTCTTTAACTGACTCCCTTAGTTAGAAAAGGAGGTGCATTTTTCCTGTTCAGTGTACACTTTTCCCCCATATATTTACGAAACACAGAAGCATGGACAGGGTGTGTGCTCAGAAAACGAGCCATGGTCTGCAGGCAAGGGAGAAACCAAACACTTGAGCTAGACCACCACCTTCTGTGAAACAAAAGAAAGGCTTCCAGTTGCCAACATGGTGAGTTGCAAGAACCAGAGAAGACATAAAAGCTTAAGAATTCTGCCAAAAGAACACAAGAAGAGCGGTGTAGGTGTGCTGATATGAAAAAAGGAAGCCTCAGTCAATAACAACACCATCAAACAGAATACCCTGTCCAAAGGTAACTAACAAAGACTTAAATAGGTGTCCGCTACTTCAAATGTAAAGACAGTCATACCAAACTACAAGAAACATGAAAAATAAAGGAAACGTGTCATCACAAAAAGAAAATAATAATTTTCCAATACTGAGGTTGTCTTCCCAGCTGTGCTGGTCATAGTTAGAGTCGAATTCTTGTTTCTCTCCAGCAGCATTCAGAGTACTGACTGAGGCATGACCTCCAGGTCTGAGGAGAAGAGGGCAAAAAAAAAAAAAAGAAAGCAAATAAAAATTTCAAAGGGCATTAAAGGGACACAGCCCCTGCTGACTGCTTCAGGACTTCAACAGGAAGTCTGTACACGAGACCCTGGGAGTAAGTCACTCGAGGATCACCCCCCACAAGAGGCATCCCCAACACCTGAGTGCTAAACCCAAACCTTCCCACAACTCAGGCTTGCTCCCAGGTGCTGCAGTGAGCAAGTCTGGTAACTAGAATGCTCTCAGAAAAACCGACCAGGGTCTGTTTCCCAGCAAGGGAAAACTCTGCAGTAAACTGGTGCTTTAGTGCCACCCTCTGGAAAACAAAAAGAAGTTTCCTAGCAGCCAGCCTGGTAAATTGTAAGAACGCGAGGATACATAAAGTATTTAGAATTCTGCTACAAGAGGCAGACAGGAGTGGAGCAGGTCTACCCACGCAAATCCTAAACAGCCCCAGAAAAGCAACAACAAGGAACGGTGCCACATCTGAATAAGACTAATCAAGGAAGTATGCCATCACCAGAAGGAAAATAATAATTCACAACAACTGAGTTCAAATCCATGGAACATTGTGATCTAGGTGATAAAGAATTCAAAATAGCTGTTTTGAGAAAACACTAACTCAGAAAGATATCTGCACCCTCATGTTCACAGCAGCTTTATTTACAATAGGCATAGACATGGAAACAACCCAGGTGTCCATCAACTGATGAATGGATAAAGAAATTGTGGTACAAATAGACACAAGCGAATATTATTTAGCCATTATAAAACACACACACACACACACACACACACACACACACACAAGGAAATCCTGCCATTTGCTACAACATGGATGAACTTTGAGGGCATTATGCTAGGTAAAATAGAGAAAGGCAAATACTGTATGATCTCACTTATATGTGGAATCTAAAACAAATAAGCAAGGAAAAAACACACCAAACTCAGAAAAAGATATGATCTGTGGCTACTAGAAGCAGGAAACTAGGAAGACAGGGAAAGGAGGAAGCTTGTCCAAAGATACAAACTTCCAGTTACAAGATAAATAATTACTAGGGATGTAATGTACAACAGTTAACACTGCTGTATAATATACAGGAAAGTTAAGAGAGAAAACCCTAAGAGATCTCATCAAAAGGGAAAAAGAATTTTTCTTTATTTCTCTTTTTATTGTGTCTATATGAGATGATGGATACCAACTAAACTTATTGTAATAATTTCACAATATATGTAAGCAAAACTATTACATGGTATGCCTTAAACTTATACAATGATGTGTGTACATTATAGTTCAATAAAACTGGAAAAATCAAACCAAAAAATAGCTGTTTTGAAAAAAAAACTTAATGAGCTACAGGAAAACTCAGCTCAATGATATAAGGAAAAAAATACATGACCAAAATGGGCTCATTACCAAAGATATAGAAACTGTAAAAAGAACCCAACAAATTCTGGAGCTGAAGAATTCAGTGAATGAGGACAGGTTTCAAGATGGTCGTGTAGGAAAATCCTGAGCTCATCTCCTCTCACAGACCCAACAAATCCACAACTACATATGGAATAATTCCCTCTGAAGGGAACTAAGAAACTGAATCAGTAGAGCCTCTCAAACAAAGGACAGCAAGCACCTAGAGAGGTGAAAGGGGGTCCTTAAGCCTCTGCATAGGAGAGAAAAAAAAACCCAAAACACATGGATTTGAAAAATAACAGGGAATATATCCAGGAAAACGATAAAACTGAATGGAAAGGAAACCCCACTCTTAAAGGACTCAGGCACAGACCCCCTCAACCTAGAAACCAGCATTAAAACACCATATTGAAACACCCATAGACCATAGGTGATGGAGACCCCCTGACTAATCTTGGAGCACCTGCTGAAGTGGGAGGAGGTGACTGGGACTCCCTTGGGGACTGAGACACTGGTAGCAGCCATTTTTGCTGTATTTTTCTGCTATGCTGATCCTGGAGCTGGCAGGCAACATTTTGAAATCCTTCCTTTAGACTAACCAGGTGGCCTGCCCCACTGGATGCTGTGCACAACCACAAACTTTGGCTGGAACTATTGTTGACAAGACAATTTCACACCCAGCATATCCACAGCAGTCACAACCGGGTTTCCTAACCGGCCAGGTTGGGGTCCCACCCCCCCCACACACCAGCACGGCCTCAACAGTCATGGACAGACCATGCAGCCAGCCCGGCTAGTCCCACAAGTCAGTGCACCCCCAGCAGTCACGGCCCCACCACAACAGCAGGGCTTCATAAGAAATACTAAAGGGACCTCTTTAAGTGGAAACGAAAGGGCCACTGCTAGAATTAAGAAAATAGATGAGAGGAAAAAATCTCCCAACAAAGGCAAACATACAATAAAAGTAGTGGATCAATCACTTATAAAATTAGTGTGAAGGTTAAAAAACAAAAATAGTAAAATCAACATCACTGCAATAACTAGCTAAGGGATACGCAAAATCAAAAGACTTAAAATTTGCCAAAAACATAAAACATGGGGGGATAAAATTGTAGAGCTTTTAGAATGCATTGAAACTTAAATGACCACCAATCTAAAATAGACTGCTATATACACAGGCTGTTATACATGAGCCTCCTGTTAACCACAAACAGAAACACCTATGATAGATACAAAAAAAATATAGAGAATAGAAGCCAAACATTACACCAAAGAAACTTATCAAATCATAAGGGAAGAGAACAAGAGAAGAAGAAAAGAACAGAGAACTACAAAAACTATCAACGACATGGTGTACGTACCTGTCATGACGTTAACACCTTAAATGTAAATGAACTAAATGCTTCAATAAAATAAATAAATAAATAAATAAATAAATAAATAAATAAATAAATAAATAAGGTGAATGAATGGATTAAAAAAAAAAAGACCCAATTGGGGCGCCCGGGTGGCTCAGTCAGTTAAGCATCCGACTTCGGCTCAGGTCATGATCTCACAGTTGGTTAGAAGACGTCCAAGTTTGGCAAAGCTAATAAATTATTACCTGTACCCCATTATCTCAATGTGAAATGTTCTCCAAGATACTTTATAATGAAATTATCAAATATCAACAATAAAGAACAAATCCTAAAGGCATTCAGAGGAAAAAAAAAAAAAAGTGTGTAAGTTACAAAGGAACCACTATTAGTCTATCAGTGAATATCCTGTCAGAAACCCTACAGGCCAGAAGACTGTAATGATATGCTCAAAATGTTAGAAGACAGTAATTGCCATCCAAGGATAGTCTATGGCAAATTTTGCCTCAGATATGAAGGAGAAATAAAGACATCCCCAAACAAAAGGTGAAGGAGCTGATCGCCACTAGACTCGCTTTATAAGAAAAAATAAAATGAGTTCTTAAAGCTGAAATAAAAAGATGTTAATCAGCAACATGAAAACATATGAAAGTATATAACACAACTGGCAAAAGTGAAAAATATATTGTCAAACTTAGAAAAGTTTAATTCTATAAAAGGGTAGTGTGTTAACCATTTAACTCTGATATAAAGATTAAAGGAAAAAAGAATATTAAAAAATGACTATAGTTATTTTAATTTGTTAACAAACACACAACATAAAAAGAGGTAAACTGTGACATCAAAAATATAAAAGGGGAAACTATATAAAAGGGAGGAGTAAAAGAGTAAAGCTTTCGTAGACTATTGAAGATAAGTTGCTACCATCATAAAATGGACAGTTTTATCTATGAAATGGTTTATGTAAGTCTTATGGCAACCATAAGGCAAAAATCTAGAGTAGATTCACAGAAGATTTAAAAAAAAGAGGAGGAACAGAGCATACCACATGTAAAATCACCAATTTACAAAGGTTGGCAGAAACGGAAGGAAAAAGAAACAATACAAATACAAAATAGCAAGAAAGCAATCAACAAGAATACATTAGTAAATCTTTATGTATCAATAATTATCCCATGTAAGTGGATTGAATTCACAATCAAAAGGCACAGAGTGGCTGAATGACTTAAAAAAAGGGGGTGGGGGGAGTGCCTGGGTGGCTGAGTCAGTTAAGCGTCCGACTTCAGCTCAGGTCATGATCTCACGGTTCATGAGTTCAAGCCCCGCGTCAGTCTCTGGACTGACAGCTCAGAGCCTGGAGCCTGCTTCAGGTTCTGTGTCTCCCTCTGTCTGCCCCACCGCTGCTTGCACTCTTGTCTCTCGCATTGTCTCAAAAATAAATAAACATTTAAAAAAATTAAAAAAAAAAAAACCAGATCCAAGTATATGCTGCCTACAAGACATTCACTTTGATTTTAAGGACACAGGCTGAAAGCGTAGGGATGGAAAAAGGCATTCCATGCAAGTAGAAACCAAAAAAAAATAAAATAAAATATGTGTAACCAAAGTTTGACAAAATACACTTAAATCAAATGGTAAGAGACAAAGATCATTACATAATGATAAAGAGGTCAACTCATCAAGAAGATATAATAATCAAAAATATATATAAACCCCAGCATCAGAGTATGTAAATATATTAAGCAAATGTTAACAGACCTGAAGGGAGAAAGACACAATAATACAACAATTGTAGACCTCGGTACCCCACTTTCAGCAGTATATAGAAAACCCAGAGAGAAAATCAACAAGGAAATATTGGACTTGAACCATACTTTAGACCAAATGAACCTAACAGACATTAATAAAACATTCTATCCAGCAGCAACACAATACACATTCTTCTCAAATATACATGGAACATTCTCTAGAACAGATCATATGATAGAATGCAAAATGATGGTCTTAACAAAGTTAAGAAGAATGATATCATGCCAAGTATTTTTCTGATGATAATGGTATGAAACTAGAAATCAAAACGCAAGGAAAGCTGTAAAATCTACAACTGTGTGGAAACTAAACAACATACTTCTAAACAACCAATGGGTCAAAGAAGAGACCAAAAGATAAATCAAAAAATATTTTGAAACAAATGAAATGGAAACACAATATACCAAAATTTATGAGATGCTGCAGTTCCTAGAGAGAAGTTTATAGTAATAAATAAATATCTTAAGAAATTAGAAAGATTTCAAATAAACAACTTTACACCTGAAGGAACTAGAAAAAGAATACACTAGCAGACTGGATATAGAAAAAACGTACCTCGACATAATAAAGGTTATATATGACAAATCCACAGCACACAACATACCAAATGAAAAATGAAAGCTTTTCCTCTAAGATCAAAAACAAGACAAGGATGCTCGCTCTCACCACTCTTATTCAACATAGTACTGGAAGTCCTAAGTAAAGCAATTAGGCAAGACAAAGAAATAAAAAGCCTCCAAATCAGAAAAAAAAAAAAAAAACCTGAGTAAAATTGTCATTGCAAATGATACAATTTTGTATGTAGAAAAACCTAAAGACTTAACCAAAAAACTATTGGAACTAATCAAGAATTTAATAAAGTTACAGGATATAAAATCTATATGCAGAAATCAGTTGCATTCCTATACATCGAAAAACATGAAACATATGAAAAGGAAATAGAGAAAACTATCCAATTTACAACATGGTCAAAAACAATAAAATATCTAGGAATAAGTTTAACCAAGGAAGTGAAAGATCAATAAAACAAAAGCTACACGACTATGCTGAAGAAATCAAAGAAGATATAAATAAAAAGATATCCGTATCATGGATTGGAATAATTAAAATTGTCAAAATGTCAATACTACCCAAAGCCATCTATAGATTCAGTACAATCCCTATGAAAATTTCAATGGCACTTTCACAAAAATAGAAAAAACAATCCTAAAATGTTATGGAACCACAAAAGACCCTGAATAGCCAAAACAATCATGAAAAAGCAAAATAAAGCTGGAGGCATCACACTTCCTGGTTTCAAACTATAATACAAAGCTGTAATAATTAAAACAGTAGAGTACTGACATAAAAATAGACACACACAGCAGTGGAACAGAATAGAGAGCCCAGGAATAAATCCCTGTGGATATGGTCAATTAATACAAAAAGGAGGCAAGAGCACCCAAAGAGGAAAGGATAGTGTCTTTGACAAATGGTGTTGGGAAAACTGAATGCACACATGCAAAAAGATGAAATTAAACCCCTCTCTTATGCCACTCACAAACATTACTCCAAAAAGGATTAAAGACTTAAATATAAGACCTGATACTATAAAACTCCTAGAAGAAAACACAGAGAAGCCCCTCAACGTTGGTCTTGACAATGACTTTCTGGATATGACACCAAAAGCACAAACAACAATAGCAAAACCAACAAGTCAGACTGCCTCAAACTTAAAAGCTCTGCACAGCAAAAGAAACAGTCAACAAAATGAAAATGCAACCTATAGATAGAATGGGAGAAAATATTTGCAAGCCAAATATCAAGTAAGGGGTTAATACCCAAAATATATAAAGAACACGTGTAACTGAAAAACCCAAAAACAAACAATCCAACGAAAAGCAGGGCAGATGAACTAAGTAGATATTTTTTCTAGAGAAATCCAAATGACCATCAGGTACTTGAAAAGATGCTCAACATCACTAATCATCAGGGAAATGCAAATAAAAACGGCAACCACATAACACCTCACACCTGTTAGAACAGCTATCATCAAGAGGACCAAAGGTACAACATGTTGCTGAGAATGTGGAGCAAAGGGAACACTTGCACTCTATTGGTGGGAACGTTAATTGGTTCAACCACTATGGAAAACAGTACAGAGGTTCTTTAAAAAATTAAAAATAGGGGCGCCTGGGTGGCTCGTCGGTTAAGCGTCCGACTTCGACTCAGGTCATGATCTCACAGTCTGTGGGTTCGAGCCCCGCATCGGGCTCTGTGCTGACAGCTCAGAGCCTGGAGCCTGCTTCCGATTCTGTGTCTCCCTCTCTCTCTGGCCCTCCCCTGTTCATGTTCTGTCTCTCTCTGTCGCAAAAATAAATAAAAACATTAAAAAAAAAAAATTTAAAAAAAAAAAAATAAAAAAATAAAAATTAAAAATTAAAAATAGATCTCTCACGTGATCCGGCAATTCCACCTCTAAAGAAATGAGAACAGGATATCAACGAAATGTATGCAGTCCCGTGATTATTGAAACATTATTCACAATACCCAAGATATGGGAACAACCCAAGTGTCCATCAGTGGATGAGCGAATAAAGAAGATGTAATAAAAATGGGATAATTTTGTATATTAAATTAATTGATTTTCTAATGTTGGCCCATCCTGTCATTCCCAGATAAGTACTGCATGGTCATGATGTATTATTCTTTTACTTTGAAGTCAAATTCAATTTGAAAATAGCTTATGTAGCATTTGTATCTACATTGATAGGTTGGTATTTTTATCTTTTGCTGTCTGTAGTAAGTAGTATCTAAGGTAATCCTCAACTATCTCTTCCAATAGGTTCACACTCACATGCAAACCTGTCCCCTTGAGGGTGAGCTGGATTTAATTACTCAGATATAATGAATAGAGTCTATTATCTGAGATGGGATGCCATTTTCAAAGTTAGATAAAAAAGACTATGGCTCTTATTTTGAGTATGCTCTCTCACTCTTTCACAGATGACTTGCTCTTGAGCAAGGCAGTTATCCTGTCATGATACAGTTCTGCGAAGAGGCCCATGTGGCAAAGGACTGAGGCCTGCCAATGACCACATGAGTGGGTTTAGAAAGAAAACTCCCCCAACCTTCAGATAAAAATACAGCCTCAGCTGGCAGTTTTGTCTGCAACCTCACAAGAGACCTTGAGCCAAAGTCACCCAGCTAAGCCATGCCCAGATTCTTGATCCACAGAAGCCATAAGGTAATAAATGTTGGTTGTTTTAAGCCACTACGTTTTGGGGTATTCTGTTATGCAGTAATATGTAACTAATACATCGTCCTTGTGACATTTCTATAATGTGGTTATTCTATTTCATAAAATGTGTTGAGTAGCTATCTTATTCTATCATCTGAATTATTCTCATAAAATGGAAATTATCTATTCCTTGAAAGCTGTGAATAAATTCTAGCTTGGATGTGAAAAGATAGAACTTTGACTACTTGCAACTTTATCTTATTGGCCAACTTTATTGATTTATACTTCCCTAAAGGTTTCCATTTCATTCAGATATTCAGGGAGTTTGTAGTTTTGTGTTATAATATTTAAACTCTTCTCTACCTGTTATTTAATGGAAAAGAAATAAAGCAAAATAGTAATGATCTTTCAAGTGGTGGAATAATGCATTACATTTATCATCATCTTAATTTAATGGGTTTTCTAATTTTAAAATAAAAAATACTATTTAGAAATCAGAATAAAAAATAAAATGTAACAGAGAGTATACAAGTATCTATGTGTGTATATGTGAATACATATTTGTTTATATACAGAGAAAAAGTTACTAATAACACAAGTATATTCAGTAGAAAAACAAGAGAAGATGTCAGAAACCTGTAAGGTAAGAAGTGAATGGAAAGAATTGGAAACAGAGCATATACTACTATTTTCCTGAGATGAAGGCGGGGACATTAGGGTCTTACATAAAAAGTAAACTAAAGAAAAGAAAGGTTGGGGCTCCTGGGTGTCTCTGTTGGTTAAGCATCTGACTTCAGCTCAGGTCATGATTTCACGGTTTGTGAGTTCAAGCCCCGCATCGGGCTCTGTGCTGACAGCTCAGAACCTGGAGCCTGCTTCGGGTTCTGTGTCTCCTTCTCTCTCTGCCCCTCCCCCACTTGTGCTCTCTCTCTGTCTCTCAAAAATAAATAAATGTAAAAAAATAAATAAATAAAATAATTTTTAAAAAAGAAAGGTAATTTTATGTTTTGTTTTTAAAGTACAGGAACTTGAGGATGTTTATAGACTGCAAATAAGGAAATATTTGATTAAGAAAGATTGCAGCAACAAGAAGGAAAAGAAATCATTGATGCAACAAGGACTCTAAAGCTTTCAACACTGCTGAGTACAGGGAAGGAAGATAGACAATTAACACTTGATTATAAATTATTTATTGAGTATCTAGCGCCTTTCTTGAGAGCTGTATCCAATAAAACCCAGTAATTCCTAGGTCTAACTTTACTATTTCATGGTAAATTAACTCCTTTATCCTTCTGCTGTGACAATGTGTACTTGCATAGCTTGATAGCTATCTGGTTTTCTTCTCTGTGTTCTTTTAAGGAAAGGAATTTAACAAAGTGCCTTATTTTTTCTTTCTGAGGCCCTAAGCAATTTGGTGATAAGCTACCTTTCAACATTCACCTGGTGCCCACCAACCCACCCCCTGAATGCAGTGAACCTTACTCCTACCCTTCCTTTGATGTCCCTGATTGCCAGCCCATGGATCACATAATGTTCTTGGGCTTCCTGGGCAGCCTTCCAAGCCCACCTCCTGGCTCCAGATCTACCTGGATGGGAAACAAATATTTATAGAAAATGTCAAAGCATCACTGAAAATTCCGCCCTCAGTGTTCCACAAGGAAACTTGGAAGACTTGTGCTCATGAATTTGATTGTTTTGCAACACAAACTATACTTCCAAAGCTTTTCCTCATAATCAAGAAGACAAGAATTCTGAGACACATGAGAAAAATCAGTAACTTCTGAATTGATGATCAGAGATGCTAAATATTCCAGGTCAGACAGGTTTAAGTAAATGGTGCAGTCATCAATAACCAGGACATATCCCAATGACCCTCCGATCCCTCTGTGGAGTTTTTAGGATACTGGGAGGCATTTATTCCCAGGTACTATTTTCCCAGTAACGTCAGAGGAAAAAACATGAACCCAGACTTAGGGAAAGTCATCCCCAGAGCTCTCAGCCCACGTGGCCCTACTAAGGCTAAGGCTTTTGAGGTTTACCTCTTTCAGGACCTCCAGTAACAGCACTACACGCCTCCACCAATCCTGTATCCTGAGTTAGCTCAAGATGTCATTTTCAAAGTCTCAATAATCAGGGAGGACCCTCTCAAATAATGTAATTATATGTTCCATTCAATGAAACCCTGAAGTAGAAGCAGCACCTAAAGGAAGCACAGCAGAAAGGAGCTGGAGTAAGACCATCTAAGAAATATAAAGATCAAATAAGATCATGAATGTGAATGCACTTTGCAGTTGCTAAAATTGATATTTTTACTATGTCTTCTTTAAGCATTCCCTAGCAGCTCCCAAACTACTCTGGTGTTCCCTTATGTTCATTTCCTTCGTGTCTATGAGGTAATTTGTGCCACTTTGCCAGACATATGTTCATATTGCATTGCCATTGATTTTTCTATATTACTTGCTGTCCTAAGTGCATCAAAGGTGTGCTCTTCCTCTTTGATTCCTCTCACATTGCATATAACTGTGATGTGTAAACAATTTGTATTCACTAGGACTTTAGATATAAACATTAGTTGATTTAATTTGGTCGGGTGGACAGAGAGGCAATCAAGCAGAAGCTTTTCTATGTCTCAGTAGTCTGTGTATGGTTTCAAATGTAATTGCATTGTCTAAGTCTGCTAATACAGACTCAAAAAATATTAATAAATAGACATGCTGTTATACTAGTGTCTCTTCCCGTTGTTGGGAAATAAACTGAATACTTTAACTCTGTAAATGCCTTAACCTTTACAGTTCTGTCAGGAACCATAAGACAATGATTTTTCACAGACTACCTCTTCTGCCTTCACCATAGCTGCTCCTTCTCTGTAAGTGCTTTGCATCCTATGATCTTCATCTACACCCTGTCAACATTTGACAAATGTACTTTGAATGACCGATAGTCCTGTCCGTTGCATGCTGTCTCCTGATATGAAGGCTCATTGGAACACAGAAATGTTCCTGCTACTAAAAGGTTCAATAAGCATACGGCAACTCATCTCTTGAGTACTAAATACACAAAGAAGTTCTCTTCATCCCAGCTACTGATTCTCTCTAACTGGCTTATTCAACATGAGGCTCTTGCATTCCATCCTTGGAGTCCTTGCCTTGCTGTCCATAGTTCCTCAAGGTAAGACCAAGCCTTACCTTGCATAAAAGGAAAGCATTTCTTCTCATACAAAGACATGAAAATATAAATGAAGGAGAATACAAAATCTCCTAAGAGTTAGACAGGTGCAGACTGTACCACACAACGTGAGAGAGGAGTGCATTGGCCCTCACAGGAATGGAGGGTTGGATGGATGCGAAGGGCAGATTCATAAGGTGGTTCCTTTCAGTGATTTCACTTGTTTGTGAACTCTAACTTGAGGACTGTCATTTGATCCAAAGATGGTGAGAGGATGTTCACAGAACAGAGGAAATTGGGGGAATCAAAACAGTGGAAAGTGAGTAGTGATTAGAATGGCCAAGGGTGAAGGGGAGGCTGCCCCATCATACTCTGTGGGTTGCAGAACTCTGATCACAGATGAAGGGAAAGGCCTCAGTGGAAATTGCTTTGTGTATGATGGGAATTAAGATCCCACCTTAACAATTATCCAAATTACCGCTTATACAGGGGATATTTATTGAATAATCAATCTAACCTTCCCAAGTTAATTTTTAAATCCACTAATACTACATAATAAAAATATATTAATTATTGGATTTACAACTGGGATTTACATTATTATCTATTGACTTATCTATCTTTTCTGAGGCACACATTGCCTTAGAGCACATTTTAATAGCTAATAATTCAAGATTTCCCTCATTGTTCTTGTTTATTTGTATTTGTATTTTTCATGATATACAACACACTCTTTTGAAGTCTACAATTTCAGTGGTTTTCTACGTATTCATAAAGTTGTACAACCATCACCACTAGTTCTAGAACATTTCACCACCCCAAAAAGGAACTCCATGTTCACTAGCAGCCATTACCCATCCTCCCCTCTCCTCAGACCCTAGAAGCTGCTAATCTATTTTCTGTCTCTATTAGTTTACCTGGTTTGATGTAGTCATACAATATGTGACCCTTAGAGTCTTTTTCTTTCCCTTAGCACGTTTTTCAGAGTTCATCCAAGTTGTAGCATGCATCAATGCCTTATTTCTTTCAAGTGATGAATGGAAGTCTATTGCATGGATCCACTACCTTTTATTCATCTATTCATCAGTTACTGGACATTTGGGTTGCATCTGCTTTGGAGCTATGATGAATGATGCTGCTGTGCACACTTACATCCAAATTTCTGTGTGGATATATTTTCACATCTCTAGGGTACACAACTTGGGATAGAATTACTGTGCTATACAATAACTATGTTTAACTTTCAGAGAAGTTATCAATTTTCCACAGTTGCATGCTTCATTTTACAATCCCACCAGCTATGCATAAAAAGCCAATTTCTCCACATCTTCACCAACATTTGCTATTGTCCATCTTTTTTATTATCATTATCTTAGTTGCTGTAGCAATATCTCATTGTAGTTTTAATTTGCATTTAATTTGCAATTTAATGATATTTATCATCCTTTTTTTATGAAATTTATTGTCAAATTGGTTTCCACACAACACCCAGTGCTCATCCCAAAAGGTACCCTCCTCAATGCCCATCACCCACTTTCCCCTCCCTCCCACCCACCATCAACCCTCAGTTTATTCTGTTTCATCTTTTCATGTTTTATTGGCCATTTATATATCTTCTCTGTAAAAGCTTCTATTCAAATCCTTTACTCATTTTTTAATTAGGTTGTCTTTTATTGTTGTGTTACCAGTTCTTTATATATTCTGGACACTAAACGTTTATCACATATAGGTTTGCAACTCTTCTCTCCCATTCTGTGGGGTTTTTTTTTTAATATTTTACTGGAAATGCTTGCTGTGCCAGTGGGTTTCCAGGTTCCATCTACAAACAACTCAAATTCAATTGGCTTAAACGATAAAGAAAATATATTATTACAAGAAACCTGAAGGTCAGACAATTCTGAAATTGGCTAATGCAGCAGATCATCTATACCATCATGTGTTTGAAGAGTGTCAGATTTATCCTTAACTAGCTTTTCCCATGGCCTCAAGATAGCTGCCACTGTTCTAGAGATCATATCCGGACCCACCACGTTACACTAGAGTAAAAGGAAAGCATTTCTTCCCATACCAACAAGGAACACTTTCTCTCCAGTTCCCCAGAAATGGGTTACATACCCACCCCCAAACTAATTGCTGGCAGAGAAATAGAAAACACTATCATTGGCTTACACTTAATACAGATTTATGCCTAGGATATCTAGAAAAATGGTAGACAACCAAACATTAGGACTCTGGCCACAAGAACATATATTAGGATTATGGCACCTAAGCACATATATGGGTACACTATTGTTTAGTTTTGTCACCTTGCTTTAAAATTGATATAAATGAAAGTATGTATGTACATTTTGTATCTGGCTTACTTTACTCCATATGACATGTATGAAATTCAACTATGTTGCTGTATATGACACATTCCTATATAGTGTTCAGAGTAATATGCCACAATTTATTCATTTTACCATTGATGAACATTTAGATTGTTTCCAGGATTTGACTGCTATAAATACTATCACTGCTATGAATTCTTGATAAACGATTGTTTTTTTTTTATCCCATAGGCCCCATTTTATTTTAGTTTTTAAACAGAAGCCCCACAATGAGCACAGGACTATGCATACAATTAACATTAGTTGTCTAAGAACTTTATTTTTTTAATATGAAATTTATTGTCAAATTGGTTTCCAGACAACACCCAGTGCTCATCCCTACAGGTGCCCTCCTCAATGCCCATCACCCACTTTCCCTTCCCTCCCACCCCCCATCAACCCTCAGTTTATTCTCAGGTTTTAAGAGTCTCTTATGGTTTGTCTCCTTCCCTCTCTGTAACTTTTCTTTTCCCCTTCCCCTCCCCCATGATCTTCTGTTAAGTTTCTCAGGATCCACATAAGAGTGTACAACCAATCCCTCAGAAATACAAGCAATTAGCAGGGAATAGTATGAAAAATTATATGCCAACAAACTGGACAACCTGGAAGAAATGGACAGATTCCTAAGCACCCAGACACTTCCAAAACTCAAACAGGAAGAAATAGAAAATTTGAACAGACCCATAACTAGTGAAGAAATTGAAGCAGTCATCAAAAATCTCCCAACAAATAAGAGTCCAGGGCCAGATGGCTTCCCTGGGGAATTCTGCCAGGCATTGAAAGCAGAGATAACACCTATCCTTCTCAAGCTGTTCCAAAAAATAGGAAGGGAAGGAAAACCTCCAGACTCATCCTATGAAGCCAGCATTACGCTGATCTCTAAATGATTCTTGTTGTATATGTGAACACCTATTTATCAGGTATATAACTAGGAATCAAAGTTTTGTCATAGAACATGTATATCTTCAACTTTAGCAAATAATGCCAAAGAGTTTCCCAAGTAGTTGAGCAAATTCACACTATGTTCAGCAGCAAAGAACAACGCTGATTGCTCCACATCCCCAGTAAGTTTATATGATCAAGGTGTTAAGTTATAACCATTCAAGTATATGCATGGTAGTAACAGAGTCTACTTTACATTTAAATTTCTATATTAGTAATAAGATTGAAGACAGTTTCATTTGGTTTTTGGCCATTTTAATATCAATTCTCAAAGTACCTTTCAAGTATTTTGTTCATTATTCATTGAGCTATTTGATATTTTCTCAGTGATCTGTAGGGTTGCACTATAAATTCTGGATGCAAATGCTTTATTATGTGCTTTGTAAATATCTTCTGCTCTATGGCTTGCCTTTTTACCCCCTTTAAGATGTTATTGTATAAAAAGGAATTTTCAATATTAATGTAAGTCCAATTCATCAGACTTCATTTTACCTTGGGCTTTTTGTGTTCCTTTTTCACCTAAAGGCCATAAAGATATTCTCTGAATATCCTCTTCAAAATGCTTTTCTTTATCTTCCAAAAGTTTATTATTCACCTGTCAAATTTAGATTGTAAATCTCCACCTCGTATTGATTTTCATGAAATTGGGGTCAAATTTGTTCTTAAATTTGTTTTTACCATATATGTAGCTAATTGACCCAAAAACTTTTCTGGAGAAAACTTTTTTCTCAATTACTTACAGTGCCCTTTTGTCATAAATCTAGTATATATTCTAGGCTACCTACTCTGTTCCATTTGTCTTTCTTGGAACAAATAATATACTATTCTAATTAATGACAATATATAATGTCTTCATATATGGTAGAGAAAGATATCTACATTTTTTTCAAGGAGTGTCTTGAATATTCTTGCCCCTTTGAATGTCCACATAAATTTAAGAATAAGGTATTCAAGTACACATACATATTCAGTGAGAATTTTCATGAAGATTGCAGTGAATCTAGAGGTCAATTTCAGGAAGGCGGACATCTTTGCAAAATTAAATCTTTCTGCAGCTTTGCAATATTTTGAAATCAGGAAGTGGAATGCCTCCAGCTTTGTTTTTGTCTCCCAAAGTTGCTTTGGCTATGCAAAGTCTTTTGTGGTTCCATATGAGCTTATAAAGGAATACTATAAAAAATTATATGCCAACAAATTAGACAACCTAGAAGAAATTGATAAATTCCTAACATACAATCTTTAATAAAGTAGCAGAAAGACAAATAAAAAAATCAACCTCATTTACAATTCCACAAAAAAGTATAAAATACCTAGGAATAAACTTAAACCAAGGAGGTGAAAGATCTGTACTCTGAAAACTATAAAACATTGATGAAACAAATTGAAGCTGATATAAACAAATGGAAAGATAGACCATGCTCATGGATTGGGAGAATTAATATTGTTAAAATTTCCATATTACCTAAAGCAATCCACAGATTCGGTGCAATCCTTATCAAAATATCAACAGCATTTTTCACAGAACTAGAAAAACTAGTTCTAAAACTTCTACAGAACCACCAAAAATCCCAAATAGCCAAAACAATCTTGAGAAACAAAACTATAAAGTTTGAAATATCACAATGCCAGATTTCAAGATATATTATAAAGCTGCAGTAATCAAAACAGTATGGCACTGGTACAAAAATAGACACATAGATCAAGAGAACATGATAGAGAGCTCAGAAAGAAACCCACAGTTACATTGTCAATTAATTTATGACAAAAGAGGCATGGATACACAACAGAGAAAAGACAGTCTCTTAAATAAATGCTGCTGGGGAAACTGGACAACTACACACAAAAGAATGAAACTACCACTGTCTAACACCATACACAAAAATAAACGCAAAATAGATTAAGGACTAAATGTGAGACCTGAAACCATAAAAATCCTAGAAGAGAACACAGGCAGCAATTTCTTTGACACCAGCCATAGCAATATTTTTCTAGGTGTGTCTCCTAAAGCAAGGGAAGCAAAAGTAAAAATAAACTATTGGGATTATATCAAAATAAAAAGGGTTTGCACACTGAGGGAAATCATCAACAAAATAAAAAGGCAACCTACTGGAGGCACCTGAGTGGCTCAGTCAGTTGAGCGTCTGACTTTAGCTCAAGTCATGATCTTATGGTTCATGAGTTCAAGCCCCACATTAGGCTTGCTGCAGTCAGCACAGAGCCTACTTTGGATCCTCTCTCCCCTAATTGCTAACCCCCCCCCCACATGTGCTCTCTCAAAAATAAATAAACATTTTAAAAAAGGTAACCTACTGAAAAGGAGAAGATATTTGCAAATGATATATCTGATAAGGGGGTAATATGCAAAATATATAAAGAACTTACACAACTCAATGACACAAAACCCACAAATAATCTAGTTAAAAATTAGACCAGAATAGACATTTTTCCAAAGAAGACACACAAATGGCCAACAGACACATGAAAAAGATGCTCAAGAGCATGAATCATCAGGGAAATGAAAATCAAAACCACAATGAGATATCACCTTATACCTGTCAGAAAGCCTAAACTAAAAAGATAAGAAATAACAAGTGTTGGCAAGGATAGGGAGAAAAAGAAACCCTCATAACACTGTTGTTGGAAATGTAAATTGGTACAGCCACTTTGAAAAACAATATGTTTTAATTCTATTTAAAAATAGAATGCTTATATGATCTAGTAATTTCACTACTGGGTATTTACCCAAGGAAAATGAAAACCCTAATTTGAAAAGATATATGAACCTTATGTTTATTGCAACATTAGTTATAATAGCCAAAATATGGAAGCAACCTAAGGGCCCATCAACAGATGAATGGACAAAGAAGATATGAGATATATATAAATACACACAAACACACACACACACACACACGAAATTTTCACAGCTATTAAAAAAAAAAAAGACGAGATCTTGCTATTTGTAACAACATGGATGGACCTATAGATTATTATGCCAAGTGAAATAAGTCAGACTGAGAAAGACAAATACCATATGATTTCTTTCATATGTAGAATCTAAAAAAATAAAACAAATGAGTAAACAAAAAGTAGAATCAGTTCTGTAAATACAGAGAACAAACTGATGGTTTCCAGAGAGAAGGGGAATGGTAGGGGGAGGGGTGATGGACAAAATGGGTGAAGGGAAGTGGGAGATACAGGTTTCCAATTATGGAAAGGGTAAGTCACGTTAATAAAAGTCACAGCATAGATAACATAGCCAAAGATATTGTAACTGCATTGTATGGTGACAAATGGTAGCTACGCCTGTGACAAGCATAGCACAATGTATAGAGATGTTGCATCACTGTTCATACACCTGGAACAAATGTAAACTATCCTTAAAATGATTTTTTAAAAAAGAAAACAGAAATACTTCAAGTAAACAAGCTCACTCTATATCCAAGAACTAAAAAGAAAAGCAAACTAAGGCCAAAGTCAGCTGAAGGAAGGAAATAAAAAAGACTAAAGTGGAAAGAAATAAAATAGACACCAGAAAAAAAATAGGAAATATCAGTGAAATGAGTTGTTTTTCTGAAAATATAAAATGTACAAACCTTTATCTAGACTACCTAAGGAGGAAAAAAGGGGTTTCAAATAAATAAAATAAAAAATGAAAGAGCAAACATTGGAACTGATACCACAGAAATCATTGGATCATAATTGTATCATTGATCATTCACTATGAATGATTATATGCCAAAAAGTTGGATAACCTAGAAAAAATGGATAAATTTCTAGAAACATACAACCGACAAAAACTGAATCAGGAAGAAATAGAAAACCTGAACAGACCAATAATAAATAAAAAATTGAATCAGTTATCAAAAACCTTCCACACAAAGAACCCTAGGAACAAATGGTTTCATTGGTGAGTTATACCAAATATTTAAAGAAAACTTAACATCAATTCTTCTCAACTGTCCAAAAAATTGAAGAGGAGGGAACACTCCCAAGCTCATTTCATCTGGCCAGATTTACTCTGACACCAAAGCCAGGTAAAAACACTACAAAAAAGTAATAAAACCAGTCTAACATTCCTGATGAATATAGATGCAAAAACTCTCTACAAAATATTAGCAAACTAAATTCAACAACACATTAAAAGTATGCTACACCGTGATCAACTGGGATTTATTCCTAAAATGCAAATATGGTTCAACATATCCAAATCAATACATATAATACACTAAATTAATACAATGAAAGACAAAAATCATATGATATTCTCAATAGATGCAGAAAAATCATCCGACAAAGTACATCTATTAATGATAAAAACCCTCAACAAATTTTGTATAGAAGGACAATAATATGGACCACATATGACAAACCCACAGCTAATATCATACTCAACTATAAAAGGTTGAAAGCTTTTCCTCTAAGATCAAGAATAAGACAAGAGTTTCCACTCTCACTATTCTTATTCGACATAGTTCTGAAAATCCTAACTAAAATAATTAGGCAAGACTAAGAAATGAAATGCATCCAAATTGAAATGGTTAAGTAAAATTGTCATTATTTGCAGGTGATATAACCATAGAGCAAATCCTTACTCAGCCAAAACCTTTTGGAATTAATCAACAAATTCAGTAAAGATTCAAGATATAAAATCAACATACAGGGGTGCCTGGGTGGCTCAGTTGTCTGAGCGTCCAACTCTTGATTTTGGCACAGATCATGATCCCAGGGTTGTGGGATTGAGCCTCACATTGAGCTCCATGCTCAGCATGGAGCCTGCTTGAGATTCTTTCTCTCTCCCTCTGCCTCTCTCCTCCACTCTCTCTCTCTCTAAAATTAAAAAAAAAAATCAAAATACACAAAACAGTTGCTTTTCTATACACAACAACTAAATATCAGCAGAAGAAATAAAGAAAATTATCTCATTCACAATATCTCTAAAAAAATGTAGGTTTAGTTCAAAATGGTGGCAAAGGAAGACCCTGAATTTACTCCATCTCAAAGATACAACAAATATACAACCATATATGGAATAATTTCCTCTGAAAAAAACTAGGAAACTGGTTGAACAGAGCATCCACAACAAAGGACAAAAAGGACAACATTGAGATGGGTAGGAAAGGCAGGACATCATCTGGCCAAGTAAGCCCCACCCTGGGTGTGGTGATCCACAATTGGGAGATCTCAAAAATATGGAATTTTTTCCTGAGAAGTAAGGGATGTGTGCTCCACATCAGGGACTACAACCCTTAGATTTTTCACAAGCCCCCTAAATACTAGTCTTTGAAAAACCAATGTGAAATATGTCCAGGAAAACCATTGAACTCTAGGGAATATGAACCCATTCTTATAGGGTTTATGGCAGACTTGCTCACCCTGGGAGCCAAGGCAAAATAACAACATGAAAAGAGCCTAGACCATATGTGAAGAAAATCTACTTATTAATTTTAAATTGCCTGCCAGAACTTTCCCAGGGATGGAGACACTAGTGGATGCCATATTTGTGACCTCATTCTAACTTGCTAAGGTTGGCACTGGCATGTGACATTTTGAAACTATCCTTCTAACTTTTGGGAGACAGTGTGCATAACCAGCTGAGAACCCTACCAATCCTTGTAATACAAATACATAGCTGGGTCAGGCAATGGTTCAGCCCACCTCCATGTCCCAACACAGCCATGTGTCACAGTCAGGCTGACACCAACCCTACCCAATCCCACAGTGCAACCCTTCTACCACATACACACTCCACAACAGCAGACAGGTGTGTGCAGCCCACATAGGAGAAAACCTTTGAGCACGCCAACTCTAATAGTCAGAGGACATTGCATTCCTGGGCTCCAAGTGACATCTCCTAAAAAAGGCTGCTCCTTCAGGACTAGGAAAGGTACTTAATCTGACCAATAAATAGAAACAAACAGAGCCAGGGAAAATGACGAGACAGAGAAATACATTCCAAAAGATAGAACAAGATAAAACATCAAAAAAAAAAGCATTAATAAAACAGAAATAAGAAATCTACCTGGTAAAGAGTTCAAAGTAATGATAATAATGATGTGCAGTGGACTCAGGAGAAGAATGGATAAACACAGTAAGATCCTCAACAAAGAGATAAAAAATATAACAAAGTTCCAAACAGAAGTCATAGAGATGAAGAATACAATAACTGAACTAAAAAATATAGTAGGGGTTCAACAACAGACTGGCTGAAGCTGAAAATCATATCAGAGAGCTAGAAGACAAGCAATAGAACTCATCCAGACAGAGCAGCAAAAAGAAAAATAATAATAATAATAATAATAATAACAATAATAATAAAGATAACTTAAGGGACCTTTGGGACATCAATTGTAATAACTTTTGCATTACAAAGAACCAGATAGGAAAAAGAAAGGGCCAGAAAACTTATTTGAAGAAAGAATGGCCGCAAACTTCCGTAATCTGAGGAACAAAACAAACATACAGATTCCCAGGAAGTTACACATATGATGAAACCAAAGAGACCCAAACCAAGACACATTATAATTAAAATGATAAAAGTTAAAGATAGAAAGAAAGAATCTTAAAAGTAGCAACAACTTATTACATACAGAGGAAACCTCATAAGGCTATAAGCAGACTTTTCAGCAGAAACTTTGTAAGCCAGAAGAGAGTGGCACAACATATTAAAAGTGCTGGAGGAAAAAAGTTCCAGCCAAGAGTTCTCTACATGGAAAGATTTTAATTCAGAACTGGAAGAGAGATAAAGAATTTCAAATACAAGCAAAAACTAAAGGAGTCCATCACCACTAAATCAGACTTATAAGAAATGTTGAAAGGTCTTAAGTGGAAAGAAAAAGGCCGTAATGAGAAGAAAATTATGAATGGAAAAAAAATTCCCTGGTAAAAGCAAATATATACTAAAGTCAGTAAACCAACCATTTATAAAGCCAGTATGAATATTAAAAGACAAAACTAGTAATCAATAATATCGACAATAATTACTTAAGGGACACCCAAAATAAAAGATGTCAAATGTAACATCATATACACAAAATATAGAATGGGGAGTAAAAATGTAGTTCTTTTAGAATATATTTGAACTTAAGTAATCATCCACTTTAAATAGACCTCTATATACATAAGATGCTTTGTATGAACCTCGTGGTAATCACAAACCAAAAACCTATAATAGATCCAAAAAAATAAAGGAAATCAAGTATAACACTAAAAAAGTCATCAATTCACAAGGAAAAAGAGCAGGAGAAAAAGAAGGGAAAAGAGAACTACAAAACAACCAGAAAGCAATTAATAAAATGACAGTAAATACATTTAAGTATAATAATTACTTAAAATGTAAATGGATTAAATGCTCCAATCAAAAGACATAAGAGGTCTACATTGATTTAAAAAAAAAAAAAAGAGGGGCGCCTGGGTGGCGCAGTTGGTTGGGCGCCCGACTTCAGCCAGGTCACAATCTCGCAGTCCGTGAGTTCGAGCCCCGCGTCAGGCTCTGGGCTGATGGCTCAGAGCCTGGAGCCTGTTTCCGATTCTGTGTCTCCCTCTCTCTCTGCCCCTCCCCCGTTCATGCTCTGTCTCTCTCTGTCCCAAAAATAAATAAATAAACGTTGAAAAAAAAATTTTTTTTAAATAAAAAAAAAAAAAGATTCATCTCCATGCTGCCTAAAAGAGACTCCCTCCAGGCTGAAAGACACATACAGACTAACAGGAAACGATGAAAAAACTTTCTATAGCAGACTTCCCTGGTCCAGCCAGTGAACAGAATTTTCATTCCAACATTTGAGCATATTTAAAGCTAATTATTGGAAAATTGATTTTCCTTACTACAAATATTTGCCAGAATCTGCCATTACAGAAAGAATTTAAACAGTTTATTAACCTTCAGCAAACCATCATCTTTAAGATGTATGCTTGGAATTTATTCCTCTTAGTTCTTTCATTTCTACCCCCTTTCCAGGACAGTAAGAATTTTTTTATTCACTGTATACTCCAGTTTCTATAAACATGACAAGCATATAAGCTCTGTGCTCTCATTATTTGTGAAACAGGTGAATCATTACCATATACTTGCTAAAATCCTAAACTTTTAATTCTTTTACATATAGTAGATAGAAATACATTAAAATATATTCTATAAATTCATTGCAACAGCTCATATAAATTTCAGCAATCAGTCCACTGTAAAAGTGCATATGTAAATTATATTTCTTGGGTTTCTGAAGAGTTCTTTAAAAACAATATTAGACTTGGGACTCCTGGGTGACTCAGTTGGTTAAGTGTCCAACTTCAGCTCAGGTCATGATTGCACGGTTTGTGGGATGGAGCCCCACATCAGGTTCCTGCACTAACAGCTCAAGAGCCTACTTGTGCATTTCCCTATCCCTCTCTCTCTGCTCCTTCCCTGCTCATGCTCGCTCTCTCTCTAACTCTTTCTCTCTCAAAATAAATAAATAAATAAAATTTTTACTAAAATAAAACTGTTTGGGAAACTTTCTTCTGGTTTCTGGTTTAGCATGTAAGGAGCTTAGAACCATAACTGCCATTTTCACAGAAAGAGAAGAGCGGAATGAATTGAAAGCCAACAACTCTTTCTTTCGTCTCTCAGAGAACTGAAGTCACAGAGCAAACCACAGCCCCCATAATTAGAGAGATAGAAAAGTGGATACAGAGAATTAAAACTTACCAGAACAGAAGCTTATGTGCATTTTCCATGAGAACAAGTACCAGGGTAATTGACAAATTTCAGGAAACTCAATATAAATTCGAGAGTTAAAACCTAGAAATTAAGAAAAAAAGTCTTAGGGGTGCTTTCACACTACTATGAATTTTACTTCCTGGAGTGCTAACAGGTTTTTACAATGATTATTAGGAAGAAAATCCTTTCATAGGTCCAGCAGAAAGAGATGAGAGTAGTCATTTTGAAATATACCCAGATCAATCTGTTCTTAACAAAGCCTGCCCTCAAAAGAAACTATATCACCAGAACCTAACCAACTGAGGTTTTACCAGGGCCAGAGTGACCAGGTGAAAGTGAAATACCCAACTCTAGCCTGATCTAGGTTTCCACATGGGGGAAGGAAAATTGCCCAACTCCAGTCTCCTCTAGACTCTTGTCTCACCTAAGGGTGGGAGAGGGGAGTACTGAGAAACAATTTGTGAAGGTCATAGCCCTTCAAGGGGCACAGTATCACTAACAACTGATATCTAATCATAGGACTATAAAATGATTTCTCTGCCCCCCACACCAAAATATTACAAAAGGGGAATACAACTGGAAGAACTGCGTGTCTCAGACCTTATTCAAGAAGTCATCTTGAGGTAAATCCAAAGGCATTTGGGAATATAAAAGCAAAGAAATCAGAAGAAATTTTCACTTCTAATAGCTACTGTTAAAGTGAAAAATAAAAACAGCTTAACCCCTAGCAAGAGAAACAGAAAATCTCACACTAAAGATTTATTTATCTCAATTCCTTTAGCCCATTACATCATGCTCAGCTTTCAGTACAAATTTATAAGATAGTTTGTACCCTTTGACCAACATTTCCCCATTTTCCCTACCCCTTAGCCCCTAGTAATCACCACTGTATTCTCTGCTTCTATGAAATCAGCTTTTTTTAGATTCCACATAGAAATGATAACATATATTATTTGCCTTTCTCTGTCTGATTTATGAAACAAAAAATATCTATGACAAACAAACTTGAGGGAATGTGTTACTAGTATAAAAGCCTTACAAAAAAATGTTAAAAGAAATTTTTCACTTATATTGAACAGTAAAAAACTGAAAGCTTTTCCTCTAAGATAAGGAACAAGGCAAGGATGCTCACTCCTGCCATTTCTATTCAATATAGTACTAGGAATCTTTACCAGAGCAATTAGGCAAATAAAAGAAATAAATGGTATCCAAATTTTAAAAAATTATCCTCATGCACAAATGAAATGATATTGTATGTAGAAAACCCCAAGACACCACCTACAACTCTTAGAAGTAACAAAAGAACTGAATAAGTTATAAAACACAAAATCAACATACAAAAACTGTTGCATTTCTATACACAAACAACACTATTCAAAAAAGGAACTATGAAAACAATCCCATTTATAATAACTTCAAAAGAATAAAATGCTTAAGAATACAAATTAACCAAGGAGATGAAAGATTTGTACACTGAAGACTACAAAACATCGATGAAAAATTAAAGAAGACACAAATAAATGGAAGAATATCCCATGTTTGTGGGTTGAAAGAATATTGTTAAAATATTCATACCACCCAAAGCAATCTACAGATTCAATAAAGTCCTTATAAAAATCCTAAAGTCATTTTTTACAGAAAGAGAAAAACAACACTAAAATACTGTTTAAAGAAATTCTTACAACAAAGATTAAAAATTTTTAAATAGAAGAAAATGAAAGAATGAAAAGAAGGAAGGAAGAAAGGAAGGAAGAAAAAAAACTCTAAAAGTCAGATGAAACCACAAAAGCCTGTGAATAGCCGAAGCAATTTTGAGCAAGAAGAACAAAGCTGGAGGTGCTCTTCCTGATTTCAAAATATATTACAAAACTACAATAATTTTTTAAAATGATACTGGCATAAAAAGACCTGTAAACCAATGGAAGAGAATACAGGACCCATAAATAAGTCCATCCAGATAGAGTGAACTGATATTTCACAAAAGTTCTAAGACTACATAGTGGAGAAAGGATAGTCTCCTCAACAAATGGTGTTAGGAAAACCAGAAAGCCACATGCAAAACAGTATGTATATAGAGAGAAAAATCTATTCAAAATAGATTAAAGATTCAAACATGAGACCTGAAACTATAAAATTCATAGAAGACAGAGGAAGAGCTTTATGACATTGGTCTTCTTGGCAATGATATCTTGGATATGCACCAAAGCACAAGCAACAAAAGCAAAATTAGACACGTAAGACTGCATCAAACTAAAAAGCTCACAGCAAAAGGAACAATCAAGAGACTGAGAGGACAGCCTGCAGAATAGGAGAAAATACTCAATAAAGGGTTAATATTCAAAATATATAAGAAACTCACGCAACTCAATAGCCAAAAATAATAATAAACCAATTTAAAATCAGGCAAAAGATCTGAATAGATATTTTTCCAAAGAAGATATACAAATAACCAGGAGGAATACAAAAAATGTGTTCTCTATCACTAATCATAAGAGAAATGCATATCAAAACCACAATGAGGGGCGCCTGGGGTGCTCAGATGTTAAGCATCTTACTCTTCATTTCAACTCAGATCATGATCTCACAGTTTTGACATCGAGCCCCAAGTTGGGCTCCACACTGGGTATGAAACCTGCTTAAGATTGTCCCTTTCCCTCTCTCCCTGCTCCTCCCTGCATGCATGCACGTGTGCACACGTGCACGGGCGCTCTCTCTCTGTCTCTCAAAAATAAATAAATAAATAAATAAATAAATAAATAAATAAATAAATAAAATGTTAATTAAAAAAACAAAACAACAGTGAGATATCACCCCACGCTTGCTACAATGTCTGTTATCAAAAACAAAAACAAACAAAAAAAGACTGAAAATACATCTAGTAAAGGGAACCTTTGTATGCTTTAGGTATGCATGTAAATTGGTGCAGCCATTATGAAACCCAATATGAAGTCTTCTCAAAAAATTAAAATTAGAACTACCATATGATCTAGTATGTCCACTTCTGAGCATATATCCAAAGGAAATAATATCAGGATGTTGAAGAGATATCTGTACCCCCAGGTTTACTGCAGCATTTTTCACACTAGCCAAGATATGAAAACAACATAAGTGTCTGTCAGTCAGTTGATGAACAAAGAAAGAAATTGTGGTGTGTACATTTATAAAGGAATATTTATTTTTGAGAAACAGAGAGACAGACAGACAGAGTGAGAGCAGGGAAGGATAGAGAGAGACAGAGACACAGAATCCAAAGCAGGCTCCAGGCTCAGAGCTGTCAGCATGGAGCCCAACACGGGGCTTGAACTCAACAACTGTGTGACCATGACTTGAGCCAAGGTCAGATGCTTAACCAACTGAGCCACCCAGTGCCCCTATATATAAAGGAATATTATTCAGCCTTATGAGTATTAAGTGGGGCACTTGTTTTAATGAGCACTGGGTGTTATACGCAAGTGACAAATGACTAAATTCTACTCCGGAAATCAATATTGCACTATATGTTAACTAACTAGAATTAAATAAAAATTTGAAGAAAAAAAAGGAACCTATTCCATTTGCAACAATATGGACAAACCTGAAGAACAGAATGCTAAGTCAAGTGAGCGAGACACACAAACACCAATACTGTGTGATCTCATTTACCTGTGGACTATAAAAAAGTTGAACTCAAGGAAGTAGATAGGATAATGGTGGTTGCCAGAGTGAGGAGAGCGAGGGGAATGGACATATTTTGGCCAAAGGGTACAAAGTTTCAGTTATAAAACGAACAAGTTCTAGAGACTTAATGTAGAGCATCGTGACCATAGTTAACAGTAATGTACCATATACTTGAAATTTGCTGAGAGTAGATCCCAAGTGATCTTCCCCCATCTCCCCCCCCAAAAAAGAAGGTAACTATGTGAGATGGTGAGTAGGTTGATTATCTTGTGGTGGTAATCAATTCACAACGTATATTGTATCCAAACATTGCACTATACATTTTAAATTATACCATTTTTCTTGATCATTCCTCAATAAAGGTAAAACACACACACAAGAAGAAAATGTGATACATACAGAAAATGAATCATTATTCTGAGAAGGAAATTTTGCCATTTGTGACAACATGGATGAACATTATGCTAAGTGAAATAAGCCAGACACAGAAAGACAAATACTGCATGATCTCACTTATATATGGAATCTAAAAAAGTCACCCTAATAGTAACAGAGAATAGAATCATTGTTACCTGGGGCTGGTGCAGAAAACAGGAAGTTGTTGGCTAAAGGGTACAAAGTTTCATTACACAAGATAAATAACTTCTGAAGTTCCACTATACACAGAGTACTATAACTAACAATACTATATCATATACTTACAAGAGGCTAAGAGGATAGATCTTACACTAAGTATTCTTACAATAATGACAACAACAACAACAACAGTAATAATAATGGAGATGGGAAGAAATTTTGGTAGTTGATAGCTAGGTCTATGGCCTTAATGATGATGATGGTTTTACAGGTATAGACCTGCCCCCAAACATATCAAGTTGCATATATCAAATATGTATAGCTTTTCATATATCAGTCATAGCATAATAAAGTGGTTAAAAAACAAAAATAGATTAAAGAAAGTGTCTCTTTATTTTAAAAAAGTGTCTATCAAAATATTACAACAATGAAAGACATTATATAATTACAGTATCTCCAGTATGCAACCCCCATTGTATTAATGACTGTAGCCATTGTGCATCAATAGCTGCTATTATCTCCAAAAGAGAGACAACTAGACATTATGCGCCCTCCTGACCAAACACCTACACACAACACCAACTACAGTGCAGCTAGCTCCGGGAATCAACCAGTCTCTGAACCTAGCTGGCAATCTGTCAAAATATGAAGGACACAAGAACATGTTGAATTCTCCAAAAGTATGCAATCAAAAAAGTATAAACTGTGGGAAACATGGCAGCTTAAATATCTCAAGTTCTTTAACATAAAATTGTAAAGAAAGGATTTGGAAAGACATGGAGATTTAAAGGGAATACCAAAAATTATAAGAAAAAAGCTAAACTTTAGTGTCTAGGCATGAAATCCAGGTAACAAAACTATTTTCCAAAACAGGGATGAGATTCACGAATAACTAGAGAAAGTCTTCTAATTCATTAGAATTAGTTCTAAATGTTATCAGACAACATAACGTCAAGCAATCTTTTGATCATAATTTCTATTTTTGAAATACTGGTTCATAAAAAATCACGGTATTATCCACTGGCAGGATAGTAGTAAATTAGATTGGAATCTACATCTACAAAAGACACTTCTGAATGTCATTGTTTCAGATTTTTAATACTGCCTTAAAAAGGCCTGTTACTCTTCAACTATCTCAGTATACTTTGAAATATAAAATAATTATAATTGGAACACTTATTGTAAATCTAAGTAGATAATTCCTAAGGCAGTATTTGTTTAGTCAGAACATATTTTCATTTCAAATATATAACTAAAACTTCTCACAAAGTCAGAACACAACTCATAGTTTGAAAAGAAACTTCAGTGTTTAAATCTTAACATTCAGTAAAATAAACACTACACATTAGGTTGCTCTGGAATATAAATCACTCATTTAAGTAAATGGGATATCATTCCTAACTTGTGTTAAAAGTGAAGAATTCCTTTTTTATGTGAAGGCTTGACCAAAACCAGTTAGTCCTATTACGGTACAAATCAAACTCTACTTACACAACACATTTATTAGAGATTTGGATACAGATATAACTACAGTTGGAAACTAGATGCTCCTTAGCTTGGGGGCAGTGAAAGAAAAAGGCATACTATGGATCAGGCCCCCGTTTTTGTTACTTTATTAATAACAATGCTTACTTTATTTAATTAAGAATGTGTCTTCCACTGGAAATACTCTTCTAATTTAATAATGCTAGACAGTGGGGAAAAAAAGATGGGCCCACTTTTTAAAAAATTCATACTTTATAAAGTTATGTAACCATATTGATTAGGTATAGAATGACTCTTCATTTTATGCTCTGAAGACAACCAATTTTTTTTATGTATTGACTTGTCAATTCATCTTTCACAAGTGATTAAGAAAGATGAACAAATCTTCTGACTTTACAAATAAGAATATGTGAATAAGAATATATATATTCTGAGAAGTTATGTCCCATGATCTGACTTATACTTCTGATTTATAATGTAACTAAATTTTTAATAAACTGCATTAATTTTACATTTTAAACTTAAATCATCCTTGCTATATACTGTTCTCATTCACTTTACTTTCAATTTTTACATTTCTATAAATACTCAAAAAACAAAACTCCTCAATTTAAAACCAACTTACATTGGAGTTCTGAGGTTAGAGTATAATTTTTAAGATATTTTGTTAAAATGTAAAAACCCTGAAATTACAAACAAAAAATTTGTAATTTTACAATATATATCTAATTTTTTTAAATTCTGAATTGTTTTTATACAAGTAATCAAGTGTTATTTTTTTCAAATTAAACTCCTTTATAGGCTAGAAGAAGGTGTGTGGTTTTGCCCATTAAAAACCAATATAAATATCATTTTTTTTATGCTGGCACTTCAACTATTTCAAAGTAGTCATTTGGTAGAATCACATAGCCTCTCTCTGATATGTCGTCCTTCTCCTTCTGGAAGTGAACAACCTCCTTTAATTTTTCAAGTTGTCATTCTTGTCTTCTGCATCAGTGCTGTGTGGTCTTAAGCTTCTTTCGGAGTTTTTCAACCTGTTGTTCTAGCTGATGAATCCTTTTTCTCTGGTGCATTGTATCCTCCACAGTATAGTTGTGGTCACATAAAACCGAGAGATTATCAGGGGTCTGAAAGGGAGGCATTAGTAATCCAATAGCAGCATCAACCTGGGAAATGGGAGGTGTTAAAGGAGGCAGGGGAAGCTGTTCTTGTGGCTCCAGAAGATCTTCCTTCTTGTCATGTGGCTCAGTACGGAGAAATATCATGGGCACTGCATTCTCTTTCAGCAACTTGTTGTTGCACTCCCTCTTAAAGCAGTCTGGAGTAAAGTGTTCTGAACAAATACTGCTATACTTGGTGGGTTTAAAGTTTTTTCTTCTGATAGCTGCCTCCCATTTTTTACAAAGACTGGGTCTTGAATCAGGAAACTTGTGGAAAGAAACAGGCTTATCCTTATATCGGATCTTGCAGCCGTAGGTGGAATAGGACTGCACCATCCTTCCAGTTTTCAGTCACTTCACTTCTGCTGCTCCAGCAGGCAGAAGCTATCAGTGTTGTCGCACTGGGCTTTGACACCCTCGCTTCTTGTGTAGCTTTGGTCACCAGATACAGTGATGATAACCTCTCTCCGGTGACTAATGTGTCCATTTTGTTGTTTGCATTAGCAGAAGAACCATAGCCATCGCCCATCTCCAAGATGGTGGAGGCAGCTTCACCCTCATCTCTCTTTTCTTATCTTTCCTGTTCTTCTTTAATCTACCAAGCTTCTTTCAACAACCAGACCAAACCACTCCTGGGATCCAGCAGCTTTTATTTGATTTTTTGGTATTGTTTTAAATTTTTTAATTTTTATTGGTTTTACTCTTTAATTCCTTTTCTTCCTTCAAAGTGATGAAACAAAAGAATTTACCCCAAGAGAAAGAACAGGAAGAAATGACAGCCAGGGACTTAATCAACACAGATACAAGAAAGATGTCTGAACCAGAATTTAGAATCACTATAATTAGAATACTAGCTGGGGTTGAAAATAGATTAGAATCCCTTTCTACAGAGATAAAAGATGTAAAAGCTAGTCAGGATGAAGTAAAAAATGCTATAGCTGAGCTGCAATCTCAAATTTATGCCACGGTGGCCAGGATGGATGAAGCAGAGCAGTGAATCATATATGTAGAGGACAAACTTATGCAGAATAATGAAGCAGAAAAAACTATTGAAACTTAGGCAAAAGAGCATTATATAAGAATTAGAGAGCTCAGTTGCTCATTTAAAAGGAATAACATCAGAATCATAGGTGTCCCAGAAGATGAAGAGAGAGAAAAAGAGGTAGAAGGGTTGTATGAGCAAATCATAGTGGAAAACTTTCCTAACCTGGAGAAAGACCCAGACGTCAAAATCCGAGAAGCACAGAGAACTCCCATTAGATTCAACAAAAACCAACAATCAACAAGGCATATCATAGTCAAATTCACAAAACACTCAGGCAAGGAACGAATCATGAAAGCAGCAAGGGAAAAAAAAAAAGTCCTTAACCTACAAGGGAAGACAGATCAGGTAAATAGTAGACCTATATACAGAAACTTGGCAGTCCAGAAAGGAGTGGCAGAATATATTCAATGTGCTGAATTGGAAAAATATGCAGCCAGGAATTCTTTATCCAGCAAGGCTGTCATTCAAAATAGAAGGAGAGGGGCGCCTGGGTGGCTCAGTCAGTTGAGTGTCCGACTTTGGCTCAGGTCATGATCTCACGGTCCATGAGTTCGAGCCCCACGTCAGGCTCTGTGCTGACAGCTCAGAGCCTGGAGCCTGTTTCAGATTCTGTGTCTCCCTCTCTCTCTGAACCTCCTCCATTCATGCTCTCTCTCTCTGTCTCAAAAATCAATAAAGGTTAAAAAACAAATTTAAAAAAACAAAACAAAACAAAACAAAATAGAAGGAGAGATAAAAAGTATGCCCAGACAAACAAAAATTAAAGGAGGTCATGACCACTAAACCAGCTTTGAAAGAAATTTTAAGGGGGACTCTCTGAGGGGAGAAAAGATGAAAAAAAAAAAAAAAGACCAAAAGCAACAAAGACTAGAAAGGACCAGAGAACACCACCAGAAACTCCAACTCTACAGGCAACACAATGGCAATAAATTCATATCTTTCAGTACTTACTCTAAAAGTCAATGGACTAAACACTCCAATCAAAAGACATAGGGTAACAGAATGGATAAGAAAACAAGATCCATCTGTATGCTGTTTACAAGAGACCCATTTTAGATCTAAAGACACCTTCAGATTGAAAGTAAGGGGATGGAGAACCATCTATCATGCTAATGGTAATCAAAGGAAAGCCAGAGTAGCCATACTTCTATCAGACAATCCAGATTTTAAAATAAAGACTCTAACAAGAGATGAAGAAGGGCATTATATTAATTATATTATAATTAATTATATCATAATTAATTATATCATAATTAAGGGGCCTATCCACCAAGAAGATGTAATAATTGTAAACATTTATGCTCCGAATGTGTAGCACCGAAATATATAAATCAATTAATCACAAACATAAAGAAACTCATTGATAATAATACCATAATAGTAGGGGACTTCAACACCTCACTTACAACAATGGACAGATCATCTAACCAGAAAATTAACAAGGAAACAATGGTTTTGAATGACACACTGGACCGGATGGACTTAAAGATATATTCAGAACATTTCATCCTAAAGCAGCAGAATATACATTCTTCCCCAGTGCTCATGGAACACTCTCCAGAATAGGTTCCATAGTAGGACACAAGTCAACCTTCAAAAAATACAAAAAGATGGAAATCATACTGTGCATATTTTCAGACCACAACGCTATGAAACTCGAAATCAGCCATAAGAAAAAATTTGGAAAGATAACAAATACTTGGAGACTAAAGAACATTCTACTAATGAATGAATGGGCTAACAAGAAGTTAAAGAGGAAACTAAAAAGTACATGGAAGCCAATGAAAATTATAACACCACAGCCCCAAATCTCTAGGACCGAGCTAAGGTGGTCATAAGAGGGAAGTATATACCAATCCAGGACTTCCTAAAAAAGGAAGAAAGGTCTCAGATACACAATCTAACCTTACACCTTAAAGAGCTGGAAAAAGAACTGCAAATAAAACCCAAGCCCAGCAGAAGACAGGAAACTATAAAGATTAGAGCAGAAATCAATGCTATCAAAACCAAAAACAAAAAACAAAAAAAACAGTAGAACAGATCAATGAAACCAGAAGCTGATTCTTTGAAAGAATTAACAAAATTGATAAACTCCTAGCCAGTTGATCAAAAAGTAAAAGGAAACTACCCAAATACATAAAATCAAGAATGAAAGAGGAGAGATCACAACCAACCCAGCACAAATGCAAATAATAAGAGAATATTGTAAGCAATTATATGCCAATAAAATGGGCAATCTGGAAGAAATGGACAAATTCCTGGAAACATATAAACTACCAAAACTGAAATAGGAAGAAAGAAAATTTGAACAGACCCATATCCAGTAAAAAAATGGAAATAGTAATAAGAAATCTCCCCCAAAAACAAGAGTCTAGGGCCAGATGGCTTTCCAGGGGAATTCTACAGAACATTTAAAGAAGAGTTAACACCTAACCTTTTGACTCTGTTCCAAAAAATAGAAATGGAAAGAAAACTTCCAAACTCATTATGAAGCCAGTACTACCTTGATTCCAAAATGAGACACAGACCCCACTAAAAAGGAGAACTACAGACCAATTTTCCTGATGAACATGGATGCAAAAATCCTCAAGACACTAGCCAACCAGATCCAACAATACATTAAAAGAATTATTCACCACGACCAAGTGGGATTTATACCTGGGATGCAGGGCTGGTTCCATATCTGTGAAACAATCAATGTGATACATCACATCAATAAAAGAAAGGATAGGAACCATATGATCCTCTCAAAAGCTGAAGAGGAAGTATTTGACAAAATACAGCATCCTTTCTTGATAAAAACCCTCAAGAAAGTAGGGATAGAAGGATCATACCTCAAATCATAAAAACCATATATGAAAGATCCATCGCTAATATCATCTTCAAAGGGGAAAAACTGAGAACTTTCCTCCTAAGGTCAGGAACAAGACAGGGATGTCCACTCTCACCACTGTTATTCAACATAGTATTGGAAATCTTAGCTTCAGCAATCAGACAACACAAAGGAATAAAAGGCATCCAAATCGGCCAGGAGGAAGTCAAACTTTCACTCTTTGCAGATAACATGATACTCTACATGAAAAAAATTCCACCAAAATACTGCTAGAACTGATCCACGAATTCAGAAAGTCACAAGATATAAAACCAATGCACAAAAATGGTTGCATTCCCATACACCAATAATGAAGTAGCAGAAGGAGAAAACAAGGAATCGACCCCATTTACAATTGCACCAAAAACCATAAAATATCTAGGAATAAACCTAACCAAAGAGATGAAAAATCTATATACTGAAACTATAGAAAGCGTATGAAAGAAATTGAAGAAGACACAAAGAAATGGAAAAACATTCCATGCTCCTGGATTGGAAGAACAAATATCATTAAAATGTCGATACTACCCAAAGCAGTCTACATATTCAATGCAATCCCTGTCAAAACAACACCAGCATTATTCACAGAGCTAGAAAAATCCTAAAATTGGGATGGAACCATAAAAGACCCCAAATAGTCAAAGCAATCCTGAAAAAGAAAACCAAAGCTGGAGACATCACAATCCCAGACGTCAATACATATTACAAAGCTCTAATCATCAAGAAAGTATGGTATTGGCACAAAAATAGACACTCAGATCAGTGGAACAGAATAGAGAACCCAGAAATGGACCCACAAACATGTGGCCAACTAATCTTTGACAAAGCAGGAAAGACTATCCAATGGAATAAAGATAGTCTCTTCAGCAATGGTGCTGGGAAAATTGGACAGCGACATGCAGAATAATAAACCTGGACCACTTTCTTACACCATACACAAAAATAAACTCAAAATGGATGAAATACTTAAACATAAGACAGGAAGTCATCAAAATCCTAAAGAAGAGGGACAGCTGGGTGGCTCAGTTGGTTAAGCACCAACTTCGGCTCAGGTCATGATCACACATTTTGTGAGTTCAAGCCCCTGTGACAGCTCAAAGCCTGGAACCTGCTTTGGATCCTGTGTCACCCTCTGTCTCTGCTCCTCCCCCACTCATTCTCTCTCTCTCTCTCTCTCTCTCTCTCTCTCTCTCTCTCTCAGAAATAAAATAAACATTAAAAAAAAATTTTTTAATCCTAGAGGCAAAAGCAGGCAAAAAACCTCTTTAACCTCAGCCACAGCAACTTTTTACTCAACATGTCTCCAGAGGCAAGGGAAACAAAAGCAAAAATGAATTATTGGGACATTATCAAAATAAAAAGCTTCTTCACAGCAAAGGAAACAATCAGCAAAACTAAAAGGCAACCGACAGAATGGGAGAAGATATTTGCAAATGACACAGCAGATGGGTTAGTATCCAAAATCTATAAAGAACTTCTCAAACTCAACACCAAAAAAATAATCTGGTGAAGAAATGGGCAAAAGACATGAATAGACACTTTTCCAAAGAAGACATCCAGATGGCAAACAAATACATGGAAAAATGCTCAACATCACCCATAATCAGGAAAATACAAATTAAAACCACAATGAGATACCACCTTACTCCAGTCAGAATGGCTAAAATGAAAAACTCAAGCAACAACAGATGTTGGTGAGGATGCAGAGAAAGAGGATCTCTTTTGCACTGCTGGTGGGAGTCACTCTGGAAAACAGTATGGAGGTTCCTCAAAAAATTAAAAATAAAACTACCCTACGACCCAGCAATTGCACTACTAGGTATTTATCCAAGGGATACAGGTGTGATGTTTTGAAGGGGCACATGCACCACAATGTTTATAGCAGCACTATCGACAATAGCCAAAGTATGGAAAGAGCCCAATTGTTCATTGACAGATGAATGGGTAAAGAATATGTAGTATATACATACTATGGAGTATTACTTGGCAATTGGAAAGAATGAAATCTTGCCATTTGCTACTATATGGATGGAACTAGAGGGTATTATCCTAAGCAAAATTAGACAGAGAAAGACAAATATCATATGACTTCACTCCTATGAGGAGTGTTTTAAGATACAAAACATGAACATAAGGGAAGGGAAGCAAAAATAACACAAAAACAGGGAGGGAAGTGCACGTGGGTGGCTCAGTCGGTTCAGTGTCCAACTTCGGCTCAGGTCACGGTCTCACAGTTCATGAGTTAGAGCCCCACATCGGGCTCTGTGCTGACAGCTCAGAGCCTGGAGCCTGTTTTGGATTCTGTGTCTCCCTCTCTCTCTGCCCCTCTCCCACTCATTTTGTCTCTCTCTCTCAAAAATAAATAGAAACATTAAAAAAAAAAAACAGGGAAGGAGACAAAACATAGGAGACTCTTAAATACAGAGAACAAACAGAAGGTTGTTGGAGGGGTTGTGAGAGGGAAGATGGACTAAATGGGTGAGGGGCATTAAGGAATCTACTCTTGAAATCATTGTTGCACTATATGCTAACTTGGATGTGAGTTTGAAAATTAAAAAAAAACCTAAGAAAATAATAATAATAAAATTTTTAAAAATTAAATTAAAAAATAAAAGTAAAGAAATGATCTCTATAAAACTTAGATTTCTTGGAGGGCAAAAGATAGAAGGAAATGCCTATGTGACATAGAAAGAGAGAGAGAAGTGGGGGTAAGAACTGGAAACCAAAGTGAGAAATTATGACTTACAGGAATTTGTGTAATCTTAGAAACTTCCTCAGTAAAGGAGATATGGCTTTGAGCCTAAATATACTGGACAGTTAGAACCAAGATTCAACTTCCTTATTGTCAGTTGATGATTTCTTTTTATTTCACCAAGAAAGTAAAAGCACCAAGAGATAACTTCTGCATTTTCCCACCACCATATGTCTTCCCCTAATTTTACCTTCCTCTGCCTTCTCTTCATTTTCTGGTTTAAAGTTAGCCCTCCACGAGGTGTCATGGTTGCCTCGAGAGACTAGTAGGAGTTTGCACCTGTGGTGGAGAGAGTCCAAGCCCACATCCAGGAGGCTGCGTCTTGGGAGGAGATGACTTCTCCGATTCCTCGGTGATGGCTGCATCTGGGAGTGTTATGGCTCAGAAAACCTGGGAATGGGCCAATAACGTGCAGGAAGCATGTTGTTCATGATATCGATGAAATCTAGAAATGCAAGAAACAGCAGCAAGAAATTCTGATGGCGAAGCCCTGGACTAATGATCGCCATTGCTTTAAGTACTGCAAAATCTCAGCATTGGCCCTGTGCCAGATCAGGAAGCAACTGATCTGAAGTGATGACCTAATGCTAGGAAAGGTGGATGGTGAAACCATGATCATTATAGACAGTTTTGCTTTGCACTGAAACCCGAGTAAATAAGTGCTCAGGCTGCATATGAGTACATGGCTGCATATATAGAAAATGCCAAACAGGTTGGCCTCCTTGGAAATGCAATTGGCTGGCATTATAGCCAACCTGGCTGTGGCTGCTGGCTTTCTGGGATTGATGTTAGTAATCAAACACTGAAACAGCAGTTCCAGGAACCATTCCTAGCAGTAGTAATTGACCCAACAAGAATAATATCTGCAGAGAAAGTGAATCTTGGAGCCTTTGGAACACACCCAAAGGGCTACAAACATGCAAACAATATTATGCCTTACAAGTGTCATATTTCAAATCCTCCTTGGATCGCAAATTGTTTGAGCTTTTGCAGAATAAATACTGTGTGAATATGATGAGTTCCTCTAGCTTTCTTCCGAATGCAAACTATACCACTGGTCAGGTCTTTAATTTGTCTGAAAAATTAGAACAGTCAGAAGCAAGCCCAGCTGGGATGAGGGAGTTTCATGCTGGGTTTGGAAACACATGACAGAAAGAAGACAAACATGCCAAGGCTAAAGTGACAGATGTAGTAAAACTACCATAGAAGCTACCCATGGATTGATGTCTCAGGTTATTGAGGATAAACTGTTTCACCGAATTAACATCTCTTAAACAATCACTAAGTAGTACTTGTGACTGAAAGTCAGTGTGAGAAAAATACTCAAGGAACACTTTTAAAGCCAGTTACCAAAATTCTGATTTTAACTAGAAGGTGCTCTGAAGTATTCCGATTATAACATCCTGTAATAAAACTCTTTAAAATGAAAAATAATGTAACTAGATTTCATCCCCACTCACTTGTTAAAGACTTCACTGCTGAAATGGAACATTGTTTCTTGCATCATGAATCCCCACTACTAAACAAACTACCCATTTTACACAGAAATATGCTGTCATATTCTCAGGAAAAACTCTCCTCTTTAGCTCACTGCCCCATTTATCTACCCTATAGAAGAAATCCTCATTTATTGTTATTCACTATCTCTACTTTTCTCTTCTGCCTTCTTTTTGTTGTTGTTGTTATTTTTTTCTGAGCAAGTTCTTTACTGATGTTGTTTTAATTTATTATAAAACACTTCAGACATTAAAATATACAAATAAAAGTATAACTTTTTTTTCTCTTTTCAAAGCCAGGACCTCATTTTTTAAAGACATATGTTCCTCAAAACGCTATCACTGCAGAATGAAGTGCAATCCTGATGAACATGCAATTAAATACTGTGCTGACTGGACCATCTGCTGCAAACCAAAGAGAATTCAATTTAGGGAAAAAAAGTGGTGAAAAGTCTATCTCCACCTTCTTCAGATTCTGGGAAAAGAAACTAAAAATGTTTAAAACTCTTTTCTATATAAGAATAATTAATATGATGGATAAAGGAAATTCATGATAATTATATGTTTAAATGACAAGGTTAAAGTAAATATGAATTTTATAAAGGCTTACACTCTATTTTCATGTGTGTGCTTTTACATTAATTTCTTTAATTTATATCTACACCCATGTTGTTGTTTCACCTATAGTACTATATCCCAGCCCCACAATTTACTGTCTGACCTTGAGCAAGTTCTTTACTCTCTCTATATATCAGTTTCCTTATCTACAAAATGAGATAACAATGATACCTACATCATGGTGTTATGGGGATTATATTACTTAGTATGTGTAAAGGTCTTAAGCAGCACCTGACCCCGTGTATGTTCTATATGTATTAACTATAATTTCATGGAGCCAGAGAATGTGACCTGTTCTATAGCTTTTGGAATTTATTAAAAAATTCTTTGTGATCTAAGTTAAAATTAATATTTGCGAAAATTCCATGTGTTTTTTAAGTAAGGTATATTTTCCATTTATGAGATATACAACCTTATAAAACACAATATATTTATTCAGCACTATTCTACTGCAGTAATCTAGGACTGGGACACTGGTACTGAGGGCTAAGAAGAAAGAAGATATTCAGGATGGATTTCAAAAATAAGATTGACAGAATTTAATGGCTATATGATATAATAAGAAGAAAGTATGAAAGATGATACTGTGATTTCAAGGCTGACAAAGAAATGGGTAGCAATACAATTCACTAAACTAGAGAGGCCAGAAGAGAAGGTAGGTTGGGAGTGCGGGGAGTGTCAATAAAGAGATGTTTTAGCATAATGGAGTCATGCAAGGGATATGGATATCAGTTCACTGGACATATTTTTAAGAGTCTAATTTTTTTTTTAATTTATTTTTGAGAGAGACAGAGCACGAGTGGGGGAGGGGCAGAGAGAGAGGGAGACACAGAATCCGAAGCAGGCTCCAAGCTGTCAGCACAGAGCCTGATGCGGGGCTCGAACCCATGAACCATGAGTTCATGACCCTACCCAAAATCGGATGCTTAATGGACTGAGCCACCCATGCACCCCAACTTTATTCTTTTAATAAATGAGCCTAATTCCTATTATGAACCTCATTCCCCTTCGTCACAGAAACTTAAACTCAGTGTATTCAGAGTTGTTTCCCTAGAATTATTTGGAAGTTTGAGAGGACTTATAGTGGTGAGGCATCTGGGAGAGCATTGATTATGCTAACATTACTAAGATATCATTATCCCTACTTGGTCTTGAGTCACTAGCCAATGTACAACTGCTAAGGTGCTTCTTGTTCTTAATAACATTCTTAAAATTCTTTTGGGGGGCTTGGGGGACAGCTGGCTGGCTCAGTCAGCTAAGCATCCGACTTTTGATTTCAGCTCAGGTCATGATCTCAAGGTTTGTGGGATCGAGCCCCTCATCGGGCTCTCTGTCTCTCCCTGTCTCTCTGTCCACCCTCACTCTCTCTCTCTCTCTTTCTCTCTCAAAATAAATAAATAAACATTTTTTTTAAAAAACCTCTTTGGGAAAGGCTTATTCTTTAGTGCATAGAATAATTCTGCCACTCAAGCATCATTCTAGTTTACCAGAAATTCCAGTGGGAATATCTATCACTCTACCACATCCTATGGTGATCTCAGTCATACAAGGATTCTACTCTTACTCCCTTCCCATGCTGGGGGAACCCGTGTGAGGGAAGACTACCTCACAATGCTGTGAGAATCTCAGACCTATCTACCAAAGAAAACCAGTCAATCAGTGCTATGCTACGCTATGGCCTTGCCACCTCTCTGAGCTCCACTCACCTAAGCAAACACTAGTGTCTGTCCTCCATTACCTGCTCCCATTTCTCTCCCCTCCTACTATATGAATTCCAGAATTGGAGACAGAAACAGTGATGCCCTTCCCCCCAATATCTAAAATATTCATTTTCTTTCATTTTTATTCTATCCTTCCTCTACCTTACTCAAAACTTGGTTTAGGGAAGAAATAAGCTCCTAATTCATCTGCATTCTCCAAAATCTATCATAAAATCTGAATCCAAGAGTTCCTTCCAGTGCCCAAGAGAACAAAGTCTTTTGACATGCAGAAACCTGCTCTTCATTTCTCTCTTTTCAAAGGGAAAAAGTACACATTGTTCAGAACATGGTAATGGTGAATTGTTTTGGACTTTTTAAAACAGGGGGGAAGTAAGCAGATAAAATTTTCTTAATACTCTTAAAATCAAAATCTAAAAAATTAGTAAGAAATTTCCCAAACAAAATCCATGTATAGGGTAGCAGCTTCTAAAATGGCTTCCAATGATTCCAGCATCTTGGTATACATGCTCTTATGTAATCCTCTCCTATTGAGTTACTCACCTCTAATGGATGGTATTGAGTTGACTCTTGAACAACATGAGTTTGAACTGCATGGCTCCACTTACAGACACCTTTTTTTTTTAAGTTTATTTATTTTTGAGAGAGAGAGAGAAAGCAGGGGAGGGGCAGAGATAGGGAGACAGAGGATCCAAAGCTGGCTCAGCAGTGAGCCCAATGTGGGGCTCAAACTCACAAACCAAGAGATCATGACCTGAGCTGAAGTTGGAAGCTCAACTGACTGAGCCAGCCAGGTGCCCAAAACACAGATTTTTTTCAATAAATATATTAGAAAAATTTTGGAGATTTGGGACAATTTGAAAAACTCACAAATGAGACATGTAGCAGAGAACTATAAAAAAGAAAAGAAAAAGAAAAAGTCATGTCATGATTGCATAAACTACATGCCAATATAGTCTATTTTATCACTTACTAAACTATAAAATATGCACAAATATATTATATTTGCTTTCATTTAACTATTTTTCCTTACTTTTTATATTTCTTCCTTCTAGTTGTATCAATTTTAAAATAAAAATAAAGATGAAACAGACAGACAGACAAACATAAAGAAATAAATCCAGCATAAAGATCATTGTAAAAAAAAAGAAAAGGATGAGGTGCTCAGTCGGTTGAGTGTCCAACTCTTGATTTCAGCTCAGGTTGGTCCCAATGTTGTGGAATTGATCTCCACATCAGGCTCCATGCTCTCTCCCCCTCTCTTTCTGCCCTCCTTTGCTCTCTCTCTCTCTCAAAAACATAAAAAATTTAAAAAAAAAAAAAAAGGAATTCATCAACCCATCCTCACAGCTATACCGGTAAGTGTAAAATTTGCACTTTTTGCAAAATACCTTTTTTTTAAATGTTGTATTTATTTTTGAGAGAGAGAGAGAGAGAGTGCAAGCTGGGGAGGGGCAGAGAGAGAAGGAGACACAGAGTCTGAAGCAGGTTCCAGGTTCTGCTGACCCACGTGGGGCTCAAACTCACGAACTATGAGATCATGACTTGAGCCAAAGTCAGACGCTTAACTGACTGAGCCACCCAGGTGCCCTTGCAAAATATCTTTTTATGTCCTACTGAAAAATGTAGCTTTTATGTGGGTGCAGAATTGCTATAAGAAAGGCTTACCTGTAGACTCTCATGTGATCAGAGAAAAAAGCAAAATTAACTTAAAGCAAAAGGAAGGTTAAGAATCTAGGGCTGGAAAGTTTAATGCTAACAGAGGATAATTTGATAATAGAAAGAGGTATGGCTTTTAAAATGTCAAGATAACAGGAGAAGCAACTTCAGCTAACCAAAGGGTAGCAAACAAGTTCCCAGATGCCATTAAGAAAATGTATGTATTCTAGCATACAGGTTTAAAAAAATGGTCAAAAATATACCTATGATATTTTGTTAATGGGTACACAGTATAAAAAGATGTAAATAGGAGCACCAATAACATAAACTTTAAGGGTAAGAAAATAAATGTGAACTTTTTTATGCAATCGAAGTTGTTATTACAGCTGAAAATAGACTTATAACTATAACATGTACTATGACACCTTCTTTATAATCACAAGGCAAAATCCATAATAAATACATAGATAATAAAGAGAAAAAATAATAGAATACTACTATAAAAAAAATCAGCTAACAAAAAAAGACAGCAAAAGAGGAAAAGAATTTAAAAACTACCAAAAACATCATAAAACAATTGACAAAATAGTGATAGTAAGTTCTTACCTCTCAAAAATTTCTTCAAATGTAAATGGTTTAAATTTTCCAATTAAAAGACATAGAATGCTTCAATGGATAAAGAAGTAAGACCCAGCTCAGCTATATGGGCCCACAAGATACTCAAGCATTAAGGACACTCATCATCTGAAATTGAAGGGAAAAAGACATTCTGTGAAAACAGAAAACAAAAGAGAGCAGAACTAGTTATATTTTTACCAGACAAAATAGACTTTAAGTCAAAAACTGTAATCAGAGACAAAGTCATCATATAATGAAAAAAGGGTAAATCATCCAGAGGATATAACAATTATAAATATATATGTGCACAATATTGGAGCACATAAATAAACAGACCTGAGGACAAAAATAAAGAGCAGTATAATAATAGTAGGGGAATTTAATACCCTATTTTCAAAAATGGATAGATCATCCAGACAGAAAATCAATAAGGAAATAATGGACTTGAACTGCACTTTAGCCCAAATGGACCTAACAGACATCTACAGAACATTCTATCCAACAGAAGCAGAATACATATGATTCTCAAAGAAAATTCTCCAGAATAAATAAGTCAGAAAAACAAAACTAGCCTTAAAATGTAAGAACATTAAAATCATAGAAAGCATGTTTCCCAAATGCGATGTTATGACACTAGAAATTAGTGACAGGAAAAAAGTCAAAAATTGGCTAGTGTGGGGGAAATTAAACAACACTCTTCTGAAAACACTATGAACCAAAGAAATAAAAAAATAAATAAATAAATATCCTGAAACCAATGAATGAACAAACCACACACCAAAACTAATGCAATACAACAAAAGAAGTTCTAAGGGGGAAGTTTATAATGATGAACAAGCACATTAAGAAAAAAGATACCTCAAATAAACAACCTAACCTAACACCTTGACTAGAAAAGAAAAACAAACTAAGCCCAAAGTTAGCAGATAGAAGACAATAATGAAGATTAGATTGGAAATAAATTAATTAGACACTAGTAAGACAACAGAAAAGATCAATGAAGCTAAGAATTTTTAAAAAATAAAATAAAATTGACAAACATTTGGCTAAACCAAGAAAAATAAGAGATGACTCAAGGTAATAAAATTATAAAGGAAAGAGTAGACATTAAAACTGATAACCATAGAAATGCAAATTACCATAAAGACTACTATGAAGAATTGTATACCAAAAAATTAGATAACTTAGGAGAAATAAATTCCTAGAAACACACAATGTATCAAGACTGAATCATGAAGTAATAGAATGGCTGATAACCAATAACAAGCAAGGAGATTAAATCAGAAATCTAAAATCTCCCCATAAACAAAAACCCAGGACAAGATGATTCCACTGATAAATTCTACCAAACATTTAAAGAAGACTTGGGGCGCCTGGGTGGCTCAGTCGGTTGGGCGTCTGACTTCAGCTCAGGTCATGATCTCGTGGTCCGTGAGTTCGAGCCCCACGTCGGGCTCTGTGTTGACAGCTCAGAGCCTGGAGCCTGTTTCGGATTCTGTGTCTCCCTCTCTCTCTCTGACCTTCCCCCATTCATGCTCTGTCTCTCTCTGTCTCAAAAAAATGAATAAACGTTAAAAATAATAATAATAAAAAATAAAGAAGACTTAATAGGGCGCCTGGGTGGCTCAGTCAGTTAAGCGTTCAACTTCGGCTCAGGTCATGATCTGGCGGTTCATGAGTTTGAGCCCCACATCAGGTTCTGTGCTGACAGCTCAGAGCCTGGAGCCTGCTTCAGATTCTGTGTCTCCCTCTCTCTCTGCCCCTCTCCCACTATGCTCTGTCTTTCTCTCTCTCAAAAATAAATAAACATTAAAAAAAATTGAAAGAAGACTTAGTACCTTAAATAAAAATAAATCTTCTCAAATATTCCCCCAAAAATTGAAAAGGAAGTAACACTTTCAAACTTATTGTAAAGGCCAGCATTACCCTGCCACCAATACCAGTCAAAGAAACCACAAGAAAATTATAGGCAAATATCCCTGATGAACAAGGTGCAAAAATCATCAAGAAAATATTAGTTAACCAAATTCAAGAGCACATTACAAGGATCATACCCCATGATCAAGTGGAATTCATCCCCAGGATGCAAGGATGGTTGAACATAGGCAAATCAATAAATGTGATAAATCATATTAACACAATGAAGGATAAAAATTATGTGATCATTTCAATGGAAGTGTTTAACAAATTCAATGTTCTGTTATGATAGAAACTCTCAACAAACAAGGTATAGGAGGAATGTTCCTCAATATAATAAAGGCCATATAAGACAACCACACAGTTAACATCATAGTCAATGGTGAAAAGCTTTTCCTCTAAGATCAGGAAAAGGACAAGGGTGCCCATTCTCACCACTTCTATTTAACATAATACTGGAAGTCCTAGCCATCACAATTAGGCAAGAAAAAGAAATTAAATGTATTCAAATCAGAAAAGAAGTAAAATTGTCTCTGTTTACAGATTATATGAGTTTATGTATAGAAAACACTGAAGACTCCACCAAAATAACTTCTAGAACTAATAAGTGAATTTGGTAAAGGATACAAAATTAAAATAGAAAAAATATTTACATTTCTATACACTCACAAAAAAACTACTTGAAAAAATGAATTAAGAAAATAATCCCCTTGGGGTTCCTAGGTGACTGAGTCAGTTAAACTGATTTCAACTTAGGTCATGATCTCCCAGTTCATGAGTTTGAGCCCCGCATCTGGCTCTGCACTGTCAGTGCAGAGCCTGCTTGGGATTCTCTCTCTCTCCTGCCTCTCCCCTGCTCATGCTGTCTCTCTCTCAAAACAAATAAATAAACTTTAAAAAAGAAAGAAAGAAAACAATCCCCTTTTTAATAGCATCAAAGGAATTAAATACTTTGGAACATATTTAAATAAGGAAGTAAAAAGATCTCTACACTGAAAATTATAGAATATTGATGAAAAAGTGAAGAAAACAAATAAATGGAAAGAAATCCTGTGTTCATGGACTGGAAGAATTAATATTGTCAAAAAATCCATAATACCCAAAGCATTCTACAGATTCAATGCAATCGCTAGTAAAATTCCAATGGCATTTTTCACAGAAATAGGAAAAATGATCTTAAAACTGCTATGGGAGCGCAAAAGACCATGAATGACCAAAGCAATCTTAAGAAAGAACAAAGATGAAAGCATCACTCTCTTGACTTCAAACAGTGTAAGGCTTTAGTAATCAAAACACTATGGAATTGGGGCGCCTGGGTGGCTCAGTAGGTTAAGCGTCCGACTTCAGCTCAGGTCACGATCTCGCGGTCTGTGAGTTTGAGCCCGCGTCGGGCTCTGTGCTGACTGCTCGGACCCTGGAGCCTGTTTCGGATTCTGTGTCTCCCTCTCTCTCTGTCCCTCCCCCGTTCATGCTCTGTCTCTCTCTGTCTCAAAAATAAATAAAAACGCTAAAAAAAACTTTTTAAAAAAAACACTATGGAACTGGCACAAAAACTGGCACATATCAGTGAACAGAATAAAGAGCTCAGAGCTAATCCCACACATATATAGTCAACTAATATTTGACAAGGGTGCCAAGAACACATAATGGGGAAACTATAGTCTATTTAATAAATGGGGTGTTGGGAAAACTGGATATCTACATGGAAAACAGTGAAACTGTATTCTTCTCTTACACCATATACAATAAATTCAAAATATATTAAAGATTTAAATGTAAGACCTGTAAGCATAAGACTCCTAGAAGAAAACATGGGGGAAAGCTCCTTGACGTTGAGTTCTTGGCAATAATTTTTTGGATATGACACCAAAAGAACAGGCAACAAAAGGAAAAATAAACAAGTGGACTACATCAAACTAAAGAGCTTCTGTACAACAAAAGAAACTATCAACAAAATGAGAAGAATGAGAGAAAATGTTTGTGAATCATATATCTGATAAGAGAGAAATATCCAAATTATATAAGGAGCCCATACAACTCAATAGAAAAATAACAAACTAATTAAAAAAAGACAAAGGACTTGAATACAGTTTTCCAAAGGAGACATTCAAATGGTCAATAGGTGGATAAAAAGGTCTTCAACATCACTAATCATCAGGGAAATGCAAAGCAAAACCCAATGAGATATTGCCTCACACCTGCTGGAACGACTATTATGAAAATGACAAGAGACAGGAAGTGTTGGCAATGATGTGGAGAAAACGGAACCCTTGAGCACTATTGCTGGGAATGTAAATTGGTACTGCCATTACAGAAAACGGTATAGATTTAATCAAAAAAATAATCAAAATTTAATCAAAGAATTAAAATTACATGTGATCCAGCAATCCCATTTCTGGGCACATATCCAAAGGAAACTTTATCAATATCTCAAAGAGTTATCTGCACACTCATGTTTATTGCAGCATGATTTACAATAGCCAGGATATGCAAACAACAGAATTCCACCAGTAGTGGGAGCAGAGAGCGGGTCCCAGAGAGCCCTGAACAGCCCCACCACCACCACCCGCCTAGGTACCATCATACCTGGGAGGAGCTGCCACAGCCGGCCCAGTCACCATCACTGCAAGCATGAGCAGCAAGGCAGAGTCTCAGCAGCTGCCCGACACCCCCAGCACTGCCCACACCAAGCTGGGCATCACCAGGCAGCGGCACAGGGAGCGGTGACCCCGATGGCCTCACATCCACAGTGCCTTCCAGCAGGGACAAGGTCATCCAACCAAGGTTTTGGGAAGAGTGAAATGGCTCCGTGTAGGAAGACAGATATGGGTTTATCAAGAGGAATGACACCAAGGTAGATGTATTTGCATGCCAAACTGCCATAAAGAATAACCCCAGGAAGCACCTTTGCAATGGAGGCAGGGGATGGAGAGACTGCAGAGTTTAATGTTGTTGAAGGAGAAAACGGTGCAGAGGAAGCAACTGTGACAGGCCCTCGTTGCGTCCCAGTGCAAGGCAGTAAATATGCAGCAAACCATAAGCATTATGGATGTTATGCATGTCACAGAGGTCCTCCACGCTACTGCCCTCAGAATTACCCGAATGGTGAGAGTGGGGAAAAGAACCAAGGATCAGACAGCGCTCCCTAAGGCCAGGCGCAACCGTGCCAGCCCTAAGGCAGGTGACGATTCCCACTTTACTTACATGCGGAGACCCTATGGGCGTCAACCAGTCTTTCAACCCTCCTGGGCAGGGAGAGGTGGTAGAGGGAGCTGTCGAGCAGGGTGTAGGAGAGCAAGATAGACCAGTGAGACAGAATATGTATGGGGGGGGGGGGGGGAGGGGGCGGGAGGGGGGGGTTATAGACTATGATTCTGTAGGGGTCCTGCTGACTGAAGGCAACAATGCAGAAGATAAGGGAAATCGCGATGAGACCCAAAGCCAGCGGTCACTTCAATGTTGTTACCGCTGCAACTTCAATTATAGAAGCTGAAGCCCAGAAAACCCTAAACCACAAGATGACAGATAAAAGCAGCCAGTTCACCAGCTGAAAAATCATCTGCTGCCAAGAATGGGCAGGGCAGGGTTGAGTAAATGCCACCTCACCGTCTTTACCATCATCCAGGTTAGTCTTCCAACAATAAGAAATGGATAAGGAATTCCAACAATAAGAAATGAACAAAAGATTGGAGTTGAAGACCTTAAGTACTTGTTTTTTGTCCATTGACCAGATAAATAGAACTATCTATGCAGCATGGGGGTTTTATCACTTTTACCTAAAGATGTCTCTTTTTGGTAATGACAAATGTGTTTAAAGGAAAAAAAAAACTGGTTTTTCTCAATACACCTTTAAAGGTTTTTTAATTGTTTCATATCCTGTCAAGCCAAGATTTTTAAGAACCTCATTTTTAATTTGTATTAAAAGTCTCTAACTTCATTTTTTCAAAAAAAGTCAACAAATGGCAAGTACCTGTTAATAAAGGTCTTCAATAATTGTCAAAACTAAAAAATAGTAATAATACAAATTTTTAAAAAACATGGAAACAACCTCAGTGACTGTCAATACTAAGTAGATAAAGAAGATGTGGTATGTTTATGCAATGGACTATTATTCAGCCATAAGAAAGCAGGAAACCTTGCCATTTGGGACAACATGGATAAACCTAGAGAATATTATGCTAAGTGAAAAAAGCCATATATAGACAAATACTGGCTGATCTCACTTATATAGGAAATCTCAAAAAAGTGAAACTCAGAACCAGAAGGTAAAGTGGATATTGCCAGAATTTGGAAAGTGGGGGAAATGGGGAGATGTTAGTCAAAGGTAACAAACTTTCAGTTATAAGAATACGTTCTAAGGACCTAATGTGCAATGTGGTGACTCTAGTTAATAAAATATTGTATACTTGAAATTTGCTAAGCAAGTAAATCTTATATATTCTCACCAGAAAAAAATTGTAACTATTTTTTTAATTGTTTTAATTAAATGTTTAATGTTTATTTTTGAGAGAGAAAGAGACACAGCGTGTGAGCAGGGGAGAGGCTGAGAAGGAGGGAGACACAGAATCCGAAGCAGGCTCCAGGCCCTGAGCTGTCAGCACAGAGCCCAGCAAGGGCTAGAACTCACCAACCTCGAGGTCATGACCTGAGCCTGAAGTCAGCCGATTAACTGCTTAACCGCCTAACCCACTGAGCCAACCAGGCGCCAAAATTGTAACTATTTGAGGGGATAGATATGTTAATTAGTTTGATTGCGGTAAGCATTTCACAATGTATATGTACTTCAAATCATCACATTTTACTGCTTAAACATTAGCAACTTTCATTTGTTAATTATACCTCACTAAAGCTGTTGAGGAAAAGTCTTGAAGAATGGTTGGGATAACAGATATGTTCATCATCTTGAATGTGATGATGGTTTCACAAAAGTATATGTGTCAAAGCTTATCAAATTGTACACTTTAATATTTAAATTTTTATGTCATTTATATCTCAATAAAGATTTTTTTAAGTTTATTTATTTACTTTGAGAGAGAGCAAGCACAAGCGAGGGAGGGGCAGAGAGAGGGGAGAGAGAGAGAGAGAGAGAGAGAGAGAGAGAGAGAATCCCAAGCAGGCTCTACACCATCAGCAGAGACCAGGGCTCAGAACCCATGAACCATGAGATCATGACCTGAGCCAAAATCAAGACTTGGAGACTTAATCGACTGAGCCACCCAGGCACCCCAGTAAAGATTTTTTTTAATAGTGATAGTTATAAAAAATGACCTTGACAGAATATTATGCAGCTTTTAAAATATCATTTATGAAGAGTTTATAATGAGACAAAAAATACTTATGGTATATATCATGCTACAAAAACAGCATATCTGGGTATATTGTTTAGAACTATGCAAAACAAAATATCAAATAATAAACCAGGCATAAATAAAATTTCTTTAAGAAACACACAGCTTGTGGGGCGCCTGGGTGGCGCAGTCGGTTAAGCGTCCGACTTCAGCCAGGTCACGATCTCGCGGTCCGTGAGTTCGAGCCCCGCGTCAGGCTCTGGGCTGATGGCTCGGAGCCTGGAGCCTGTTTCCGATTCTGTGTCTCCCTCTCTCTCTGCCCCTCCCCCGTTCATGCTCTGTCTCTCTCTGTCCCAAAAATAAAATAAAAAACGTTGAAAAAAAAAAAATTAAAAAAAGAAACACACAGCTTGTTTCTGAGAGATGAGGCTCACGTGTTAATTTTTCCTTCCTTGTCATTTTTAGTATTTTATAAATTTTCTAAAATTGGCATTTAATTTTTGTTGTAACATGAAAAACCCAAAAATTCAAGGTTATTTCCTTGAAAAAGAAAAACTATAGTTCTCAGGTCTCCATTAATACTTTTGGGAAATCCAGGTGGGGGAGCAGTGCCTTCGTCAACAGGAGAAGCGGCCACACCAGAAAGAGCTGGCTGTTTTTCCTCACACAAGCTGGCCAACTCCACTGCCTCGGGGAAGATCAGTGTAGCATGTCTACCTGGAGCAGTGTATACCCCAGACCTCTCAGGTTTGTACGGGACGGTGTGTTCAACCTTCCCTTTCTGCACTCTGACAGCCAGTGTCAGACCCTGCCACCTTTATCCTCAACAGAAGCTCCCGGCCATGAAGCCTCTCGTCATTGTCCTTGTCTTGCTCTCCTGTGTGGACCCAGCTCTGGCAGGTAAAATGGGACTCTCCCTGGGGAACCATTTGTCTAGAAGAGCAATTCCACTAAGCAAACCTACAAATGTCCTCCTACCATGGACCCTTTTATTTTCAAAGTGGAAGCATCAACCGGTTTGATGTTAGCAAGACCGGAGCTTGAATCTTGGCTCTCCAACTTGTTAACTGTGCAGCTTTAAGCAAAAGTCAAAGCTTCTCTGAACCTAGTTTCTTCATTCATAAAATGGAAACAAAACTAACCTCTGAGTCTTGCCAGGATTAAGTGTGCTGATGTATAGAACAGGCCTATACATAACAGGTACCTGACTCCTGAGAGTTTTCGTAATATTTTCATTAGTAATACCCCATCCTGTTTTGCCACTATTGTTTTGTCCCTAATTTAGGAACACGTCTAGGCATAATAGTCCAAAACAGAAAATAGTGATAACACAATTTGTTAGCTTTCTAATTTACTGAAATTTATAATTTGTAGATTCCTTAGATACATGGAGAAACAGATTTGGAACTACTTGTTCCAAGAGAATTAAGGGGCTTTACGTGCTAAAAGAAATATCTGATCAGGGACACATGAGAGAATGCTGACTGGCCTCAAACTGTAGCTTGACCACATTCATGACTGATTTTTAAAATCTCTCCTGAATATTCTCTTCACTCAGTGCTATTGAATCAGTTCAAGTCCATATGTTATAGGGTCCCATTTAATTTCTCATCTGCCCTCAAGTAATCTCTAGGCAGGTGAACCAGATTTTCTGGTCACCTGATTCATTAGGCTGGATTTAAGAATCCATACAACCCAGGCCTCTTGAAGCTATTGATAGGACCAATTCCACTATGGTTTATGGAAATGGATTCATGGCTTCTAGACAACTGAGATAGTCTACAATATTCACTTTAGTGCCTTATACATTCCCAAAGCTGTCATTTCCGTAGGAATTTCTTGTCTTGTTACATAGCCCACTTCACTTCATCTCCCTGGGCTTTCATCTTGCCAGGTAAGTAACCCTGATCCCTTTTTCGCCCTATAGGACAATTACCTTCCAGGACATGATAACTTGCACAGGATAGGGGCTGACTCAAAATTTCTACAGATGACCAAAATACTTGACATTCTTTTCCTTTTAACACCTTCTTACATATGGAAATAAAGACATATCCATATTTTGATAATTCTACAGAGTAACATGTCCATAAAATCATAAGCTCAGCTCAAAATGCCTTGGGTCCCAATAAGACATTCTAAATCTTCAGAATATATTTTATCCTCCACTGAACTCATCATAGCATTCTGTTTTGCAAATGATTCTGTCTTCCACGCTCTCATAGATATTTTGTGTTTCTTCTCTCTTGGTCTAGATGGAAAATTCTTTGAGTTTAAGGTCTACATTGCATTCAAATCTTATAAAAACTGGCTTGGGAACGAATACATAATTAAATAATGAGTGAATGACTACATGCAGAGGTAACTTGATTGTTTAGAGTATATTAACTTACCAATTTGGGCAAACTTCCAAGCTACTAATTGTCTCAGCTCAGAGTGCCATAACAAAATACCACTGATTATGTGGTTTCAGCAAAATGAATTTTCTCACAGTTCTGTAGGCCGGACAGTCCAGATCAACCGCAGGCTGATTCTGTTTCTGATGGGAGTTATCTTCCTGGATTTTAGACAACCAGCCTCTCTCTGTGTCTAAGAGCCCCACCCTTAGAGATGCAATTCACTTTACCTCCCAGAATCCCTCTCTCCAAATAGTCACATTGGGGGTGAGGGTTTCAACATACGAATGGAGGATGAGGGATAAAGTGAACACGATTCAATTCATAGCACTAGTTCATCCTTTTTCAACTACAGAATCAATCATTATGATTAAGACTTGATTAAGTCCCCTTGGAATCCAGTTTGATAGAAATGGAGGCACTAATTCTGTGACTTTTTGGACTAAATAATTATTTTTGCATTCATCTTCTTTCCAGGCTTGAATCCACTGTCATCAGAAATGCACCAGAAATGCTATGGGAATGGTATCTGTAGACTTGAGTGCTCTACAAGTGAAATGTTAGTTGCCTACTGTATGTTTCAGCTGGAGTGCTGTGTCAAAGGAAACCCTGAGCCCTGACACAAGACGCCAGTGAATGCCAATTAACTTGAAAGTAATTGACATCCTCTCCACCAACCTTCACACAGCCAGGGAATTTAGATTAAACTGTGACACTGTGATGTGCCCACAGTTGTTGGTTTTTAGCATTTTTTACATAAGCCATCAGAATCTTATGATTTTGCATTTGAAAAGCTGAGCTGCAGCCTTACCCAAGACAGCTAAGCTTCTCATGAAAACAACTTAGGATATGTTTTCTCGCTTCAAAGTGATATCCATGCTCTTCTCAGTGCCTATTTCTCTCTTAGAAAGGACACCTTAATTATTTATAGAAGCTTCAAATTACAGAAACACCCAGTCCCTTCAGTTCCCCCATTTTCTTTCTCTTTGTACCGCCCATCTTAGAGAAACAGATCTGCCCTGGCCCCCTGATGACTTTGTAGGTTTCTCACAAAGACCACATAGGTGAGGCTTAACTGCAGGCTGGCCCAAGTCTTCACTGAGTCTGACCCTGTAGTCCTTCGTGAAACACATGGAAAAGGCTTTGTGGTAATGGGAAGCCACGAAGAAGGTTCTCAGCCACAACCATGATTTCAGAGAGTGAAAGCACAGGACTTCCCCCCTCAACCTCCTTAGGGTTTAGTTACAGGCTACCAGACCACTTGGCTATGGTTTGCAGTCAACTCCTCAGCAGCAGAGTGGCCCAACACCTCTGCTACCTCTCATCTGGCCCCTCTGGTTGGGGATCAGCCTATGGCACTAGGAACTAACACCACGCTGATCTTACTTTGCCGTGCGTATAAGTAATAAATTGTCTGAATCCATTTGGACTCACTGTTGTCTTTACCAGTCAACCCTATGAAGGTGTCCAGGCAAACCTACAAATTCTATTATGGTGCTGATTATCCCACTGACTACAGTGATGCTGCTGCACGTCTGCCTAACTGCTTAATACCGTTAACCTATACACAAATGCATGAGTGCGGAGTTCTGCACTTGCTGTTCAGGATAAGGGGCGCAGCGGCCGAGGGGGTAGATTCTGGTTGTCTTCTTTAACTTCAGTGCTGAACACAGCATGGTCCCGCTAGTAATTCTGAGAAGATGGAGCTGTAGCTGCAAATAGTCGATTGGTGATCTAGTACATGGCCGAGGAAACAACGGCTAAGTCCTGGCTTGAAATCACAGTACTGCCCTTGCAGCCACTCTCTGCAACTGGACAGAGAAGAAAGGAGAATAGTAAATGAGAAAGATGAGGGGTTGTGAGGAGCTCTACCCTCCCAGACGCTGTTCAGTTTTGAGAAAATCCAGTGTTTGTGACTTTAGGGAGGAAGATACTAAAAATATGGTAGAGTGTGTCCTCTTCTCAGAGGCCCAAACTCACCTGCAGAGTCAGTAGGGGAGATGGGCCAAATGGAATAGCATTAGAGATGGCCTGGAATGGCAGTCATGGTTATTAAGTATCCAGAGTAAGGAATGCATCCAGACAGGGCCCAGGAAAACTATTGGACTCTGAAGGAGGCAAGGGAATCTTCATCCAAAGAGCACTGGATCTTATCAAAGTGTGACTCCAGACCTCCTAACATCCCAGGTAGCCTTAGGCTTGCTTCTCATTTTACTGTTTCACCTCAGATGTACATCCTCTATACACACAGATAACTGAAATTTGAAAGCAATTCAGTCTGCTGAGGAGCCTCTCTTTCCAAATGGATCAAAGGACACCATTCTCTCATTAGGGAGGTGATTGTCAAAGCAACAGAGAAAACATGAGTTATCTCCGCTGGAACAATCAGAAACTCTCTGGAATCTGGTTAAGTCTTGAACAAACAGAAATTCCCACCACTAAGGAAAAAAAAAAGAAAGTTGGATAGGCCAACAGTACGTTGCCTTTACCTTACTGTTCCATAAACCCAAACCTCTACATTCATATACCCTGTCAGGAAATGAACTCTGTTATTAACAATGGTAGCTGTAAAGTGTTTTATTCTTTTGACATAAGGTGTGAATATTACACAAGCAACTTCTGGCTTTTCTGGGATTCTGTAAATATGGAACCTGAAAAGAAATTGGGTAACTATGGTTAGTCTCTGTACATGGACACATCCAAAAGAAACTTAATTCTAAGATCCAAAACATTTTTTTAAATAACATATTTACCAAATCTCTCAGTAAAGCCACAAAATGTGGAAGGGTATTCTCACAATAGAGAGCAAACTTCCGTTAGAATTCTTTTTGGATATCAGTCCCTGACATCCCACTCATCTGGTGGCAAAATTGCAGTCTAAAAATGATACATGGTGTCCATCAATAGATGAATGGATAAAGAAGATGTTGCGCGCATGCACACACACACACACACACACACACACACACTGGAATATTAGTCATAAAAAAAGAATGCCATTTGAGACAACATGGATGGACCTAGAGGGTATAGTGCTAAGTGAAATAAGTCAGACAGAGGAAGATAAATACTATATGATTTATTTCACTTATATGTGGAGTCTAAAAAATAAAACAAATGAACAAAACAGATTCTTAAATGCACAGAACACACTGGTTGCCAGAGGGGAGGCAGGTGGGGAGATGGGTGAAATAGAAGAAGGGGACTAAGAGGTACAAACTTCCAGTTATAAAATAAATAAATCACAGAGATGAAAAATACAACATAGGGAATATAATCAGTAATATTGTAATAATGTTGCATGGTTGACATCTGAGGACTACACTTATCATGGGGAGCACTGAGTGATGTATAAAAAATGACATCTGGGATGTCTAGAAGTTGCGCTAGAGATTCTGAGAAGACCCAAGAGCAAGAAAAAGCTCTGTCTTTAAGGAAATTCGTTTTTACTTAGAGCTGACTTAAATAAGTAGATTTGATGTCTCTCAATCAGCCAAGGAGCTGATGAAGTAGAACTGCCTTTAAAGATTCAGAGATCATGGCAACAACCACAGAGATAGATTTTTAACCCAGCCTTCTCCTTTTGCTCCTTTTAGTGGAGTGAGACAAGATAGGGTAGAGAAAGAGAATCCATTACCTTCCCTAGTGCTCTGAGTGACTCTCTTCACCAATTGCTTCCTGTGACCATAAGCCAGGGAGATAGAGACATCCTCGATCTCTCTCCTTTTCTCGTATGTCACACAAAAGTGGGACGGCCTCCATAGCTTGAACGTGTCCTAAAATCAGCTAGAATATAAAAATAATCTTGCCTCATTAAACTAAAATCCCATAAAGAGCAGGATGTTGGTTTTCTGATGCTTTGTATTTCAGAACATTTTCATCATTCAGGATTTGCATTTCAAATCCTGTAACTTGTTTAAATATTGGAAACCTCCGTTCATTTGTATATTTGATCCAATGTGCAATCCATACCCTTCTGACTCAATAACTGTGAATTATTTGCTTTACTCCATCGAGTTCATTCTCTTTTTTATTTTCCCAAACAGCTATTTTGAATTCTTTGTAAGGTGAATTGCAGATCTCCTTATCATTGGACTCAGTTATTGGAGATTATTGTGATCTTTTGTGGTGCCATGTTTCCTTCATTCTTCATGTTCCTTGAAGCTTTGTGCTCCTGATCGCCCATCTCAAGTATCAGTGTCCTCTTCCCATCATTACTAGCTGCATTCAGATGACAGGTACTTTTTGTTGGTCTTGCTTATATCTGGGGCTTTTTCTGACCTTGTATAGATACACCTGCTCCAAACTGCAGGTACCCTCTTGTAGCAGAATTCTTAAGTTTTTGTCTTCATTCAATTTTCAACACATCAGGAAGATTGCTAGAAAACTTATTTTCCCAAATGGACCACTACAGCCCACAATTGTGATTTCTCCCTTGACACACACAGGCTTTGGTTCCCCACCATGTTCACTCCCACCTACTGGGGCTCACTTTTGCCACCACCCTTAGAAACACATACAAGGAACCAGTCACAGTGTGGAAGGGAAAGGGGAAATATGAGTTTGGCACTCAGGAAATTGGGGGAGATTGCAGACCAGGTGGATTACCACTAGACATCTTAAAATGGCCAAAATTCAGAACATTGACAACAGCACTGTTGGCAAGGATGTGGACTAACAGGAACTCTAATCATTGCTGGTGGGAGTACAAATTGTGCAGCCATTGCAGAAGACTATTTGAGAGCTTTTTAAAAAACTAAAAATACTCTGAATATGGTCCAGCTATCACACTCATTGGTATTTATCCAAAGAAATGGAAACCTATGTCCACACAAAAATCTGCACACTTGTGTTTAGAGCAGCATTATTGATAATTGCCATCACTTGAAAGCAACCAAAATCCTTCAGTAGATGAATGAATGAATAAATAAACTATAGCACATCCACAATGGAGTATTATTCAGCACTAAAAACAAATGAGCCATTAAGCTGTGAAAAGATGTGAAAAAGATTTAAATTCATATTACCAAGTGAAAGAAGCCAATCTTAGGGCTACATACTGTATGATTTCAACTATATGATATTCTGGAAAAGGCAAAACTATGGAGACAGCAAAAGATCAGTTGTTTACAGGGGTTAAAGGGGAGGAAGAGATGAATAAGTATAGCACAGAGGATTTTTAAGGCATTGAAAATACTCTGTATGGTACCATAATGATGGATACACGTCAGTATACAATCGTCCAAACCTACAGTATGTACAACATCAAGAGTGAAGCTTAGGGGCACCTGGTTGGTTCAACCAGTAAAGCATGCAAATCTTGATCTCAGGGCCATGAGTTCAAGCCCCACATTGTGCATAAAACATACTTTAAAAAAAAAGGGCGAAGCTTAGTATAAAGCTACAAACTTTGGGTAATAATGATGTGTCCATGTAGATTAATCAGTTGTAACAAATGTACCACATTATTTTTTTAATGTTTATTTATTTTTGAGAGAGATAGAGACAGAATGCGAGTGGGTTAGGGGCAGAGAGAGAGAGACACAGAATCTAAAGCAGGCTCCAGGCTCTGAGCTGTCAGCACAGAGCCTAACGCGGGGCTCAAACTCACATGCTATTAGATCATGACCTGAGCCAAAATCAGACACTCAACCAAGTGAGCCACCCAGGCACCCCAAATGTACTACATTATTTATAGCAGCACTATCAACAATAACCAAAGCATGGAAAGAGCCCAAATGTCCATCAACAGATGAATGGATAAAGAATATGTGATATATATATACAATGGAGTATTACCCAGCAATCGAAAAGAATGAAATCTTGCCATTTGCAACTACATGGATGGAACTAGAGGGTATTATGCTAAGTGAAATTAGTCAGTAAGAGAAAGACAAATATCATATGACTTCACTCCTATGAGGACTTTATGATACAGAACAGATGAACATAAGGGAAGGGAAACAAAAATAATATAAAAACAGAGAGGGGGACAAAACATAAGAGACTCTTAAAAATAGAGAACAGAGGGTTACTGGAGGGGTTGTGGGAGGGGGGATGGGCTAAATGGATAAGGGGCATTAAGGAATCTACTCCTGAAATTATTGTTGCACTATATGCTAACTAACTTGGATGTAAATTAAAAAATGAATAAATATTTTTTTTTAAATGTACCACATTAGTGCAGGATGTTGATAATGGAGGAAGATAGGACTGAGGACCTGGTGAGGGGAGTGAGTAAATGGGAATCTCTGTACCTTCCACTCAATTTTTCTGGGACCTAAAACTATTCTAAACAATTAAAATCTATTAAAATACAAAAAAATAAATAAAAGAAAGAATGATACTGATTTCTGATATTAGCTGCTGATATATGGTACAACATGGATAAATCACAAATGCATTATATTAAATTAAAAATCCAGATTTAACTGGCTACATACTGTTTGATTCCATTTTAATGACCTTCTGAAAATGGCAAAACTATAGGGAAAGAAAACAGGTCAGTGATTGCCAGGAACTAAGGGAAACAGGAGAGGTTTTCTATACAAGCATATGAAAGAATATTTGGGCAGGATACAATTACTCTGTATTTTGGTTGTGGTGTGTTTACACAACTGTATCTGTTTGTCAAAGCTTAAAGATATATACTGAAAAAAAGGTTATGTTTACTCAATGCGCACTCCTTAAGGAAAATGAGTACAAATGAGGAAAATAGAGTTTGTTTTAAAAAAAGGAGTAAGTATATCTTTATTTGCAGATGACACAATTGTTTATGTAGAGAGTCTTAAATGTAAATCAGAAATTTTAGAATTAGTGAGGTTAGCAAAGTTATGATGCAAAATCATCATAAAATCAATTGTATTTTTATATGCTAGCAGCAAAAGAAAAATGAAAATGAAATTTAAAAGGCAATTCCATTTATAGTAGCATCAAAACTATAAAGCATTGCAGCAATAAAAAAAAGAAGACCTAAATGGAGGAAATACTATATTCATGAATTGTCACCGATTCTTTCTAAAACGACCTATAGATTTGATACAATCCCAGAAGACATTTTTGTAGAAACCAAAAAACTAACTCTAAATTTGATATAGAAATGCACAGGACATAAAATTTTAAAATGATATTGAAATAGAAAAACCAAATAGCAGAACTATCATTCTATGAATTTAGGACTTATTATAAAGCCATTATTAAGAAAGGCAGCATGGGGGTGACTGGGTGGCTCAGTCGGTTAAGTGTCTGACTTCAGCTCAGGTCATGATCTCGCAGTCCATGAGTTTGAGCCCCACATTGGGCTCTGTGCTGACAGCTCAGAACCTGGAGCCTGCTTCGGATTCTGCGTCTCCCTCTCTCTCTGCCTTCCCCTCTCCCCTCCTCTCCAACTCCCGCTCACATTCTGTCTCTCTCTCTCTCTCTCAAAAATAAATAAACATTTTAAAAAGCAGCATGATATTGTTTAAGGATTGACTAATGGAACAGAATAGAGAACCCAGAAATTTGATTTTGTACACAGCTGCCAAGGAATTCCAATGGGAAAAGGAAAATCTCTTCAAACACGTGCTGCTGAAACAGCTTAATATTCATATAAAAAAAAAAGAAACCTTTTCTCAGACCACACTCAAAAATTAATTCCAGATGGATCATAAAAGTAAGCATAAAAGCTAAGCTCACAAGAGAACAGAGAATATTTTTACAACTTGAGGTAGCCAAAGGTTTCTTAGGACCCAAAAGAGCA